>NW_025547813.1:0-21195 GCF_905237065.1 Salmo salar
CTCCATGTCAGTAGTTAGTAGTTATTACTCATCTCCATGTCATTAGTTAGTAGTTATTACTCATCTCCATGTCAGTAGTCTGTTAGTAGTTATTACTCATCTCCATGTCAGTAGTTAGTAGTTATTACTCATCTCCATGTCAGTAGTCTGTTAGTAGTTATTACTAATCTCCATGTTAGTAGTTATTACTCATCTCCATGTCAGTAGTTAGTAGTTATTACTCATCTCCATGCCAGTAGTCTGTTAGTAGTTATTACTCATCTCCATGTCAGTAGTCTGTTAGTAGTTATTACTCATCTCCATGTCAGTAGTCTGTTAGTAGTTATTACTCATCTCCATGTCAGTAGTCTGTTAGTAGTTATTACTCATCTCCATGTCAGTAGTCTGTTAGTAGTTATTACTCACCTCCATGTCAGTAGTTAGTAGTTATTACTCATCTCCATGTCAGTAGTTAGTAGTTATTACTCATCTCCATGTCAGTAGTTAGTAGTTATTACTCATCTCCATGTCAGTAGTCTGTTAGTAGTTATTACTCATCTCCATGTCAGTAGTCTGTAAGTAGTTATTACTCATCTCCATGTCAGTAGTCTGTTAGTAGTTATTACTCATCTCCATGTCAGTAGTCTGTTAGTAGTTATTACTCATCTCCATGTCAGTAGTCTGTTAGTAGTTATTACTCATCTCCATGTCAGTAGTCTGTTAGTAGTTATTACTCATCTCCATGTCAGTAGTTAGTAGTTATTACTCATCTCCATGTCAGTAGTTAGTAGTTATTACTCATCTCCATGTCAGTAGTTAGTAGTTATTACTCATCTCCATGTCAGTAGTCTGTTAGTAGTTATTACTCATCTCCATGTTAGTAGTTAGTAGTTATTACTCATCTCCATGTCAGTAGTTAGTAGTTATTACTCATCTCCATGTCAGTAGTTAGTAGGTATTACTCATCTCCATGTCAGTAGTTAGTTGTTATTACTCATCTGCATGTCAGTAGTCTTTTAGTAGTTATTACTCATCTCCATGTCAGTAGTTAGTAGTTATTACTCATCTCCATGTCAGTAGTTAGTAGTTATTACTCATCTCCATGTCAGTAGTTAGTAGTTATTACTCATCTCCATGTCAGTAGTCTGTTAGTAGTTATTACTCATCTCCATGTCAGTAGTCTGTTAGTAGTTATTACTCATCTCCATGTCAGTAGTTAGTAGTTATTACTCATCTCCATGTCAGTAGTTAGTAGTTATTACTCATCTCCATGTCAGTAGTCTTTTAGTAGTTATTACTCATCTCCATGTCAGTAGTTAGTAGTTATTACTCATCTCCTTGTCAGTAGTTAGTAGTTATTACCCATCTCCATGTCAGTAGTTAGTAGTTATTACTCATCTCCATGTCAGTAGTTAGTAGTTAGTAGTTATTACTCATCTCCATGTCAGTAGTTAGTAGTTATTACTCGTCTCCATGTCAGTAGTTAGTAGTTATTACTCATCTCCATGTAAGTAGTCTGATAGTAGATATTACTCATCTCCATGTCAGTAGTTAGTAGTTATTACTCATCTCCATGTCAGTAGTTAGTAGGTATTACTCATCTCAATGTCAGTAGTTAGTAGGTATTACTCATCTCCATGTCAGTAGTTAGTAGTTATTACTCATCTCCATGTCAGTAGTCTGTTAGTAGTTATTACTCATCTCCATGTCAGTAGTTAGTAGTTATTACTCATCTCCATGTCAGTTGTTAGTAGTTATTACTCATTTCCATGTCAGTAGTTAGTAGGTATTACTCATCTCCATGTCAGTAGTTAGTAGGTATTACTCATCTCCATGTCAGTAGTTAGTAGTTATTCCTCATCTCCATGTCATTAGTTAGTAGTTATTACTCATCTCCATGTAAGTAGTCTGATAGTAGATATTACTCATCTCCATGTCAGTAGTTAGTAGTTATTACTTGTTATTACTCATTTCCATGTCAGTAGTCTGTTAGTAGTTATTACTCATCTCCATGTCAGTAGTCTGTTAGTAGTTATTACTCATCTCCATGTCAGTAGTTAGTAGTTATTACTCATCTCCATGTCAGTAGTTAGTAGTTATTACTCATCTCCATGTCAGTAGTTGGTAGTTATTACTCATCTCCATGTCAGTAGTTAGTAGTTATTACTCATCTCCATGTCAGTAGTTAGTAGTTATTGCTCATCTCCATGTCAGTAGTTAGTAGTTATTGCTCATCTCCATGTCAGTAGTTAGTAGTTATTGCTCATCTCCATGTTAGTAGTTAGTATTTATTACTCATCTCCATGTCAGTAGTTAGTAGTTATTACTCATCTCCATGTCAGTAGTCTGTTAGTAGTTATTACTCATCTCCATGTCAGTAGTTAGTAGTTATTACTCATCTCCATGTCAGTAGTTAGTAGTTATTACTCATCTCCATGTCAGTAGTCTGTTAGTAGTTATTACTCATCTCCATGTCAGTAGTTAGTAGTTATTACTCATCTCCATGTCAGTAGTGTGTTAGTAGTTATTACTCATCTCCATGTCAGTAGTTAGTAGTTATTACTCATCTCCATGTCAGTAGTTAGTAGTTATTACTCATATCCATGTCAGTAGTTAGAAGTTATTATTCATCTCCATGTCAGTAGTTAGTAGTTATTGCTCATCTCCATGTCAGTAGTTAGTAGTTATTGCTCATCTCCATGTCAGTAGTTAGTAGTTATTGCTCATCTCCATGTCAGTGGTTAGTAGTTATTACTCATCTCCATGTCAGTAGTTAGTAGTTATTACTCATCTCCATGTCAGTAGTCTGTTAGTAGTTATTACTCATCTCCATGTCAGTAGTCTGTTAGTAGTTATTACTCATCTCCATGTCAGTAGTCTGTTAGTAGTTATTACTCATCTCCATGTCAGTAGTCTGTTAGTAGTTATTACTCATCTCCATGTCAGTAGTTAGTATTTATTGCTCATCTCCATGTCAGTAGTTAGTATTTATTGCTCATCTCCATGTCAGTAGTTAGTAGTTATTACTCATCTCCATGTCAGTAGTTAGTAGTTATTACTCATTTCCATGTCAGTAGTCTGTTAGTAGTTATTACTCATCTCCATTTCAGTAGTCTGTTAGTAGTTATTACTCATCTCCATGTCAGTAGTCTGTTAGTAGTTATTACTCATCTCCATGTCAGTAGTTAGTAGTTATTACTCATCTCCATGTCAGTAGTCTGTTAGTAGTTATTACTCATCTCCATGTCAGTAGTTAGTAGTTATTACTCATCTCCATGTCAGTAGTCTGTTAGTAGTTATTACTCATCTCCATGTCAGTAGTCTGTTAGTAGTTATTACTCATCTCCATGTCAGTAGTTAGTAGTTATTACTCATCTCCATGTCAGTAGTCTGTTAGTAGTTATTACTCATCTCCATGTCAGTAGTTAGTAGTTATTACTCATCTCCATGTCAGTAGTTAGTAGTTATTACTCATCTCCATGTCAGTAGTTAGTAGTTATTGCTCATCTCCATGTCAGTAGTTAGTAGTTATTACTCATCTCCATGTCAGTAGTTAGTAGTTATTACTTATTTCCATGTCAGTAGTCTGTTAGTAGTTATTACTCATCTCCATGTCAGTAGTCTGTTAGTAGTTATTACTCATCTCCATGTCAGTAGTCTGTTAGTAGTTATTACTCATCTCCATGTCAGTAGTTAGTAGTTATTACTCATCTCCATGTCAGTAGTTAGTAGTTATTGCTCATCTCCATGTCAGTAGTTAGTAGTTATTGCTCATCTCCATGTTAGTAGTTAGTAGTTATTGCTCATCTCCATGTTAGTAGTTAGTATTTATTACTCATCTCCATGTCAGTAGTTGGTAGTTATTACTCATCTCCATGTCAGTAGTTAGTAGTTATTGCTCATCTCAATGTCAGTAGTTAGTAGTTATTGCTCATCTCCATGTTAGTAGTTAGTAGTTATTGCTCATCTCCATGTTAGTAGTTAGTATTTATTACTCATCTCCATGTCAGTAGTTAGTAGTTATTACTCATCTCCATGTCAGTAGTCTGTTAGTAGTTATTACTCAGCTCCATGTCAGTAGTTAGTACTTATTACTCATCTCCATGTCAGTAGTTAGTATTTATTACTCATCTCCATGTCAGTAGTTAGTAGTTATTACTCATCTCCATGTCAGTAGTGTGTTAGTAGTTATTACTCATCTCCATGTCAGTAGTGTGTTAGTAGTTATTACTCATCTCCATGTCAGTAGCGTTAGTAGTTATTACTCATCTCCATGTCAGTAGTTAGTAGTTATTACTCATATCCATGTCAGTAGTTAGAAGTTATTACTCATCTCCATGTCAGTAGTTAGTAGTTATTGCTCATCTCCATGTCAGTAGTTAGTAGTTATTGCTCATCTCCATGTCAGTAGTTAGTAGTTATTGCTCATCTCCATGTCAGTGGTTAGTAGTTATTACTCATCTCCATGTCAGTAGTTAGTAGTTATTACTCATCTCCATGTCAGTAGTCTGTTAGTAGTTATTACTCATCTCCATGTCAGTAGTGTGTTAGTAGTTATTACTCATCTCCATGTCAGTATGTTAGTATTTATTGCTCATCTCCATGTCAGTAGTTAGTATTTATTGCTCATCTCCATGTCAGTAGTTAGTAGTTATTACTCATCTCCATGTCAGTAGTTAGTAGTTATTACTCATTTCCATGTCAGTAGTCTGTTAGTAGTTATTACTCATCTCCATGTCAGTAGTTAGTAATTATTACTCATCTCCATGTCAGTAGTTAGTAGGTATTACTCATCTCAATGTCAGTAGTTAGTAGTTATTACTCATCTCCATGTCAGTAGTTAGTAGTTATTACTCATCTCCATGTCAGTAGTTAGTAGTTATTACTCATCTCCATGTCAGTAGTTAGTAGTTATTACTCATCTCCATGTCAGTTGTTAGTAGTTATTACTCATTTCCATGTCAGTAGTTAGTAGTTATTACTCATCTCCATGTCAGTAGTTAGTAGTTATTACTCATCTCCATGTCAGTAGTTAGTAGTTATTCCTCATCTCCATGTCATTAGTTAGTAGTTATTACTCATCTCCATGTAAGTAGTCTGATAGTAGATATTACTCATCTCCATGTCAGTAGTTAGTAGTTATTGTTATTACTCATTTCCATGTCAGTAGTTGTTAGTAGTTATTACTCATCTCCATGTCAGTAGTCTGTTAGTAGTTATTACTCATCTCCATGTCAGTACGTTAGTAGTTATTACTCATCTCCATGTCAGTAGTTAGTAGTTATTACTCATCTCCATGTCAGTAGTTGGTAGTTATTACTCATCTCCATGTCAGTAGTTAGTAGTTATTACTCATCTCCATGTCAGTAGTTAGTAGTTATTGCTCATCTCAATGTCAGTAGTTAGTAGTTATTGCTCATCTCCATGTTAGTAGTTAGTAGTTATTGCTCATCTCCATGTCAGTAGTTAGTATTTATTACTCATCTCCATGTCAGTAGTTAGTAGTTATTACTCATCTCCATGTCAGTAGTCTGTTAGTAGTTATTACTCATCTCCATGTCAGTAGTTAGTAGTTATTACTCAACTCCATGTCAGTAGTTAGTAGTTATTACTCATCTCCATGTCAGTAGGTTAGTAGTTATTACTCATCTCCATGTCAGTAGTTAGTAGTTATTACTCATCTCCATGTCAGTAGTTGTTAGTAGTTATTACTCATCTCCATGTCAGTAGGTTAGTAGTTATTACTCATCTCCATGTCAGTACGTTAGTAGTTATTACTCATATCCATGTCAGTAGTTAGTAGTTATTACTCATCTCCATGTCAGTAGTTAGTAGTTATTGCTCATCTCCATGTCAGTAGTTAGTAGTTATTGCTCATCTCCATGTCAGTAGTTAGTAGTTATTGCTCATCTCCATGTCAGTGGTTAGTAGTTATTACTCATCTCCATGTCAGTAGGTTAGTAGTTATTACTCATCTCCATGTCAGTAGTCTGTTAGTAGTTATTACTCATCTCCATGTCAGTAGTCTGTTAGTAGTTATTACTCATCTCCATGTCAGTAGTCTGTTAGTAGTTATTGCTCATCTCCATGTCAGTAGTTAGTAGTTATTGCTCATCTCCATGTCAGTGGTTAGTAGTTATTACTCATCTCCATGTCAGTAGTTAGTAGTTATTACTCATATCCATGTCAGTAGTTAGAAGTTATTATTCATCTCCATGTCAGTAGTTAGTAGTTATTGCTCATCTCCATGTCAGTAGTTAGTAGTTATTGCTCATCTCCATGTCAGTATGTTAGTAGTTATTGCTCATCTCCATGTCAGTAGTTAGTAGTTATTACTCATCTCCATGTCAGTAGTTAGTAGTTATTACTCATCTCCATGTCATTAGTTAGTAGTTATTACTCATCTCCATGTAAGTAGTCTGATAGTAGATATTACTCATCTCCATGTCAGTAGTTAGTAGTTATTACTGTTATTACTCATTTCCATGTCAGTAGTCTGTTAGTAGTTATTACTCATCTCCATGTCAGTAGTCTGTTAGTAGTTATTACTCATCTCCATGTCAGTAGTTAGTAGTTATTACTCATCTCCATGTCAGTAGTTAGTAGTTATTACTCATCTCCATGTCAGTAGTTGGTAGTTATTACTCATCTCCATGTCAGTAGTTAGTAGTTATTACTCATCTCCATGTCAGTAGCGTTAGTAGTTATTGCTCATCTCAATGTCAGTAGTTAGTAGTTATTGCTCATCTCCATGTTAGTAGTTAGTAGTTATTGCTCATCTCCATGTTAGTAGTTAGTATTTATTACTCATCTCCATGTCAGTAGTTAGTAGTTATTACTCATCTCCATGTCAGTAGTCTGTTAGTAGTTATTACTCATCTCCATGTCAGTAGTTAGTACTTATTACTCAACTCCATGTCAGTAGTTAGTAGTTATTACTCATCTCCATGTCAGTAGTCTGTTAGTAGTTATTACTCATCTCCATGTCAGTAGTTAGTAGTTATTACTCATCTCCATGTCAGTAGTGTGTTAGTAGTTATTACTCATCTCCATGTCAGTAGTTAGTAGTTATTACTCATCTCCATGTCAGTAGTTAGTAGTTATTACTCATATCCATGTCAGTAGTTAGAAGTTATTACTCATCTCCATGTCAGTAGTTAGTAGTTATTGCTCATCTCCATGTCAGTAGTTAGTAGTTATTGCTCATCTCCATGTCAGTAGTTAGTAGTTATTGCTCATCTCCATGTCAGTGGTTAGTAGTTATTACTCATCTCCATGTCAGTAGTTAGTAGTTATTACTCATCTCCATGTCAGTAGTCTGTTAGTAGTTATTACTCATCTCCATGTCAGTAGTCTGTTAGTAGTTATTACTCATCTCCATGTCAGTAGTCTGTTAGTAGTTATTACTCATCTCCATGTCAGTAGTGTTAGTAGTTATTACTCATCTCCATGTCAGTAGTTAGTATTTATTGCTCATCTCCATGTCAGTAGTTAGTATTTATTGCTCATCTCCATGTCAGTAGTTAGTAGTTATTACTCATCTCCATGTCAGTAGTTAGTAGTTATTACTCATTTCCATGTCAGTAGTCTGTTAGTAGTTATTACTCATCTCCATTTCAGTAGTCTGTTAGTAGTTATTACTCATCTCCATGTCAGTAGTCTGTTAGTAGTTATTACTCATCTCCATGTCAGTAGGTTAGTAGTTATTACTCATCTCCATGTCAGTAGTCTGTTAGTAGTTATTACTCATCTCCATGTCAGTAGTTAGTAGTTATTACTCATCTCCATGTCAGTAGTCTGTTAGTAGTTATTACTCATCTCCATGTCAGTAGTCTGTTAGTAGTTATTACTCATCTCCATGTCAGTAGTTAGTAGTTATTACTCATCTCCATGTCAGTAGTCTGTTAGTAGTTATTACTCATCTCCATGTCAGTAGTTAGTAGTTATTACTCATCTCCATGTCAGTAGTTAGTAGTTATTACTCATCTCCATGTCAGTAGTTAGTAGTTATTGCTCATCTCCATGTCAGTAGTTAGTAGTTATTACTCATCTCCAAGTCAGTAGTTAGTAGTTATTACTTATTTCCATGTCAGTAGTCTGTTAGTAGTTATTACTCATCTCCATGTCAGTAGTCTGTTAGTAGTTATTACTCATCTCCATGTCAGTAGTCTGTTAGTAGTTATTACTCATCTCCATGTCAGTAGTTAGTAGTTATTACTCATCTCCATGTCAGTAGTTAGTAGTTATTGCTCATCTCCATGTCAGTAGTTAGTAGTTATTGCTCATCTCCATGTTAGTAGTTAGTAGTTATTGCTCATCTCCATGTTAGTAGTTAGTATTTATTACTCATCTCCATGTCAGTAGTTGGTAGTTATTACTCATCTCCATGTCAGTAGTTAGTAGTTATTGCTCATCTCCATGTCAGTAGTTAGTAGTTATTGCTCATCTCCATGTTAGTAGTTAGTAGTTATTGCTCATCTCCATGTTAGTAGTTAGTATTTATTACTCATCTCCATGTCAGTAGTTAGTAGTTATTACTCATCTCCATGTCAGTAGTCTGTTAGTAGTTATTACTCATCTCCATGTCAGTAGTTAGTACTTATTACTCATCTCCATGTCAGTAGTTAGTAGTTATTACTCATCTCCATGTCAGTAGTTAGTAGTTATTACTCATCTCCATGTCAGTAGTGTGTTAGTAGTTATTACTCATCTCCATGTCAGTAGTGTGTTAGTAGTTATTACTCATCTCCATGTCAGTAGTTAGTAGTTATTACTCATCTCCATGTCAGTAGTTAGTAGTTATTACTCATATCCATGTCAGTAGTTAGAAGTTATTACTCATCTCCATGTCAGTAGTTAGTAGTTATTGCTCATCTCCATGTCAGTAGTTAGTAGTTATTGCTCATCTCCATGTCAGTAGTTAGTAGTTATTGCTCATCTCCATGTCAGTGGTTAGTAGTTATTACTCATCTCCATGTCAGTAGTTAGTAGTTATTACTCATCTCCATGTCAGTAGTCTGTTAGTAGTTATTACTCATCTCCATGTCAGTAGTGTGTTAGTAGTTATTACTCATCTCCATGTCAGTAGTTAGTATTTATTGCTCATCTCCATGTCAGTAGTTAGTATTTATTGCTCATCTCCATGTCAGTAGTTAGTAGTTATTACTCATCTCCATGTCAGTAGTTAGTAGTTATTACTCATTTCCATGTCAGTAGTCTGTTAGTAGTTATTACTCATCTCCATGTCAGTAGTCTGTTAGTAGTTATTACTCATCTCCATGTCAGTAGTCTGTTAGTAGTTATTACTCATCTCCATGTCAGTAGTTAGTAGTTATTGCTCATCTCCATGTCAGTAGTTAGTAGTTATTGCTCATCTCCATGTTAGTAGTTAGTAGTTATTACTCATCTCCATGTCAGTAGTTAGTAGTTATTACTCATCTCCATGTCAGTAGTTGTTAGTAGTTATTACTCATCTCCATGTCAGTAGTGTGTTAGTAGTTATTACTCATCTCCATGTCAGTAGGTTAGTAGTTATTACTCATCTCCATGTCAGTAGGTTAGTAGTTATTACTCATATCCATGTCAGTAGTTAGAAGTTATTACTCATCTCCATGTCAGTAGTTAGTAGTTATTGCTCATCTCCATGTCAGTAGTTAGTAGTTATTGCTCATCTCCATGTCAGTAGTTAGTAGTTATTGCTCATCTCCATGTCAGTGGTTAGTAGTTATTGCTCATCTCCATGTCAGTGGTTAGTAGTTATTACTCATCTCCATGTCAGTAGTTAGTAGTTATTACTCATCTCCATGTCAGTAGTCTGTTAGTAGTTATTACTCATCTCCATGTCAGTAGGTTAGTAGTTATTACTCATCTCCATGTCAGTAGTTAGTATTTATTGCTCATCTCCATGTCAGTAGTTAGTATTTATTGCTCATCTCCATGTCAGTACGTTAGTAGTTATTACTCATCTCCATGTCAGTACTGTTAGTAGTTATTACTCATTTCCATGTCAGTAGTCTGTTAGTAGTTATTACTCATCTCCATGTCAGTAGTCTGTTAGTAGTTATTACTCATCTCCATGTCAGTAGTCTGTTAGTAGTTATTACTCATCTCCATGTCAGTAGTTAGTAGTTATTACTCATCTCCATGTCAGTAGTCTGTTAGTAGTTATTACTCATCTCCATGTCAGTAGTTAGTAGTTATTACTCATCTCCATGTCAGTAGTTAGTAGTTATTACTCATCTCCATGTCAGTAGTCTGTTAGTAGTTATTACTCATCTCCATGTCAGTAGTCTGTTAGTAGTTATTACTCATCTCCATGTCAGTAGTTAGTAGTTATTACTCATCTCCATGTCAGTAGTCTGTTAGTAGTTATTACTCATCTCCATGTCAGTAGTCTGTTAGTAGTTATTACTCATCTCCATGTCAGTAGTTAGTAGTTATTACTCATCTCCATGTCAGTAGTTGTTAGTAGTTATTACTCATCTCCATGTCAGTAGTCTGTTAGTAGTTATTACTCATCTCCATGTCAGTAGTGTTAGTAGTTATTACTCATCTCCATGTCAGTAGTCTGTTAGTAGTTATTACTCATCTCCATGTCAGTATGTTAGTATTTATTGCTCATCTCCATGTCAGTAGTTAGTAGTTATTGCTCATCTCCATGTCAGTAGTTAGTAGTTATTACTCATCTCCATGTCAGTAGTTAGTAGTTATTACTCATCTCCATGTCAGTAGTTGTTAGTAGTTATTACTCATCTCCATGTCAGTAGTCTGTTAGTAGTTATTACTCATCTCCATGTCAGTAGTCTGTTAGTAGTTATTACTCATCTCCATGTCAGTAGTTAGTAGTTATTACTCATCTCCATGTCAGTAGTATGTTAGTAGTTATTACTCATCTCCATGTCAGTAGTTAGTAGTTATTACTCATCTCCATGTCAGTAGGTTAGTAGTTATTACTCATCTCCATGTCAGTAGTCTGTTAGTAGTTATTACTCATCTCCATGTCAGTAGTCGTTAGTAGTTATTACTCATCTCCATGTCAGTAGTCTGTTAGTAGTTATTACTCATCTCCATGTCAGTAGTTAGTAGTTATTACTCATCTCCATGTCAGTAGTTAGTAGTTATTACTCATCTCCATGTCAGTAGTTAGTAGTTATTGCTCATCTCCATGTCAGTAGTTAGTAGTTATTACTCATCTCCAAGTCAGTAGTTAGTAGTTATTACTTATTTCCATGTCAGTAGTCTGTTAGTAGTTATTACTCATCTCCATGTCAGTAGTCTGTTAGTTGTTATTACTCATCTCCATGTCAGTAGTCTGTTAGTAGTTATTACTCATCTCCATGTCAGTAGTTAGTAGTTATTACTCATCTCCATGTCAGTAGTTAGTAGTTATTGCTCATCTCCATGTCAGTAGTTAGTAGTTATTGCTCATCTCCATGTTAGTAGTTAGTAGTTATTGCTCATCTCCATGTCAGTAGTTAGTAGTTATTGCTCATCTCCATGTCAGTAGTTGGTAGTTATTACTCATCTCCATGTCAGTAGTTAGTAGTTATTGCTCATCTCAATGTCAGTAGTTAGTAGTTATTGCTCATCTCCATGTTAGTAGTTAGTAGTTATTGCTCATCTCCATGTTAGTAGTTAGTATTTATTACTCATCTCCATGTCAGTAGTTAGTAGTTATTACTCATCTCCATGTCAGTAGTCTGTTAGTAGTTATTACTCATCTCCATGTCAGTAGTTAGTACTTATTACTCATCTCCATGTCAGTAGTTAGTAGTTATTACTCATCTCCATGTCAGTAGTTAGTAGTTATTACTCATCTCCATGTCAGTAGTGTGTTAGTAGTTATTACTCATCTCCATGTCAGTAGTGTGTTAGTAGTTATTACTCATCTCCATGTCAGTAGGTTAGTAGTTATTACTCATCTCCATGTCAGTAGTTAGTAGTTATTACTCATCTCCATGTCAGTAGTTAGAAGTTATTACTCATCTCCATGTCAGTAGTTAGTAGTTATTGCTCATCTCCATGTCAGTAGTTAGTAGTTATTGCTCATCTCCATGTCAGTAGTTAGTAGTTATTGCTCATCTCCATGTCAGTGGTTAGTAGTTATTACTCATCTCCATGTCAGTAGGTTAGTAGTTATTACTCATCTCCATGTCAGTAGTCTGTTAGTAGTTATTACTCATCTCCATGTCAGTAGTGTGTTAGTAGTTATTACTCATCTCCATGTCAGTAGTTAGTATTTATTGCTCATCTCCATGTCAGTAGTTAGTATTTATTGCTCATCTCCATGTCAGTAGTTAGTAGTTATTACTCATCTCCATGTCAGTAGTTAGTAGTTATTACTCATCTCCATGTCAGTAGTCTGTTAGTAGTTATTACTCATCTCCATGTCAGTAGTCTGTTAGTAGTTATTACTCATCTCCATGTCAGTAGTCTGTTAGTAGTTATTACTCATCTCCATGTCAGTAGTTAGTAGTTATTGCTCATCTCCATGTCAGTAGTTAGTAGTTATTGCTCATCTCCATGTTAGTAGTTAGTAGTTATTACTCATCTCCATGTCAGTAGTTAGTAGTTATTACTCATCTCCATGTCAGTAGTGTGTTAGTAGTTATTACTCATCTCCATGTCAGTAGTGTGTTAGTAGTTATTACTCATCTCCATGTCAGTAGGTTAGTAGTTATTACTCATCTCCATGTCAGTAGTTAGTAGTTATTACTCATATCCATGTCAGTACGTTAGTAGTTATTACTCATCTCCATGTCAGTAGTTAGTAGTTATTGCTCATCTCCATGTCAGTAGTTAGTAGTTATTGCTCATCTCCATGTCAGTAGTTAGTAGTTATTGCTCATCTCCATGTCAGTGGTTAGTAGTTATTGCTCATCTCCATGTCAGTGCGTTAGTAGTTATTACTCATCTCCATGTCAGTAGGTTAGTAGTTATTACTCATCTCCATGTCAGTAGTCTGTTAGTAGTTATTACTCATCTCCATGTCAGTAGTTGTTAGTAGTTATTACTCATCTCCATGTCAGTAGTTAGTATTTATTGCTCATCTCCATGTCAGTAGCGTTAGTAGTTATTGCTCATCTCCATGTCAGTAGTTAGTAGTTATTACTCATCTCCATGTCAGTAGTTAGTAGTTATTACTCATTTCCATGTCAGTAGTTGTTAGTAGTTATTACTCATCTCCATGTCAGTAGTTGTTAGTAGTTATTACTCATCTCCATGTCAGTAGTCTGTTAGTAGTTATTACTCATCTCCATGTCAGTAGTTAGTAGTTATTACTCATCTCCATGTCAGTAGGTTAGTAGTTATTACTCATCTCCATGTCAGTAGTTAGTAGTTATTACTCATCTCCATGTCAGTAGTTAGTAGTTATTACTCATCTCCATGTCAGTAGTCTGTTAGTAGTTATTACTCATCTCCATGTCAGTAGTTGTTAGTAGTTATTACTCATCTCCATGTCAGTAGTTAGTAGTTATTACTCATCTCCATGTCAGTAGTCTGTTAGTAGTTATTACTCATCTCCATGTCAGTAGTCTGTTAGTAGTTATTACTCATCTCCATGTCAGTAGTTAGTAGTTATTACTCATCTCCATGTCAGTAGTCTGTTAGTAGTTATTACTCATCTCCATGTCAGTAGTCTGTTAGTAGTTATTACTCATCTCCATGTCAGTAGTCTGTTAGTAGTTATTACTCATCTCCATGTCAGTAGTCTGTTAGTAGTTATTACTCATCTCCATGTCAGTAGTTAGTATTTATTGCTCATCTCCATGTCAGTAGTTAGTATTTATTGCTCATCTCCATGTCAGTAGTTAGTAGTTATTACTCATCTCCATGTCAGTAGTTAGTAGTTATTACTCATTTCCATGTCAGTAGTCTGTTAGTAGTTATTACTCATCTCCATGTCAGTAGTCTGTTAGTAGTTATTACTCATCTCCATGTTAGTAGTCTGTTAGTAGTTATTACTCATCTCCATGTCAGTAGTTAGTAGTTATTACTCATCTCCATGTCAGTAGTCTGTTAGTAGTTATTACTCATCTCCATGTCAGTAGTTAGTAGTTATTACTCATCTCCATGTCAGTAGTTAGTAGTTATTACTCATCTCCATGTCAGTAGTTAGTATTTATTACTCATCTCCATGTCAGTAGTCTGTTAGTAGTTATTACTCATCTCCATGTCAGTAGTCTGTTAGTAGTTATTACTCATCTCCATGTCAGTAGTTAGTAGTTATTACTCATCTCCATGTCAGTAGTCTGTTAGTAGTTATTACTCATCTCCATGTCAGTAGTTAGTAGTTATTACTCATCTCCATGTCAGTAGTTAGTAGTTATTACTCATCTCCATGTCAGTAGTTAGTAGTTATTACTCATCTCCATGTCAGTAGTTAGTAGTTATTACTCATCTCCATGTCAGTAGGTTAGTAGTTATTACTCATCTCCATGTCAGTAGTTAGTAGTTATTACTCATCTCCATGTCAGTAGTTAGTAGTTATTGCTCATCTCCATGTCAGTAGTTAGTAGTTATTACTCATCTCCATGTCAGTAGTTAGTAGTTATTACTTATTTCCATGTCAGTAGTCTGTTAGTAGTTATTACTCATCTCCATGTCAGTAGTCTGTTAGTTGTTATTACTCATCTCCATGTCAGTAGTCTGTTAGTAGTTATTACTCATCTCCATGTCAGTAGTTAGTAGTTATTGCTCATCTCCATGTTAGTAGTTAGTATTTATTACTCATCTCCATGTCAGTAGTTAGTAGTTATTACTCATCTCCATGTCAGTAGTCTGTTAGTAGTTATTACTCATCTCCATGTCAGTAGTTAGTAGTTATTACTCATCTCCATGTCAGTAGTTAGTAGTTATTACTCATCTCCATGTCAGTAGTCTGTTAGTAGTTATTACTCATCTCCATGTCAGTAGTTAGTAGTTATTACTCATCTCCATGTCAGTAGTGTGTTAGTAGTTATTACTCATCTCCATGTCAGTAGTCTGTTAGTAGTTATTACTCATCTCCATGTCAGTAGTCTGTTAGTAGTTATTACTCATCTCCATGTCAGTAGTCTGTTAGTAGTTATTACTCATCTCCATGTCAGTAGTCTGTTAGTAGTTATTACTCATCTCCATGTTAGTAGTTAGTAGTTATTACTCATCTCCATGTCAGTAGTGTTAGTAGTTATTACTCATCTCCATGTCAGTAGTCTGTTAGTAGTTATTACTCATCTCCATGTCAGTAGTCTGTTAGTAGTTTTTACTCATCTCCATGTTAGTAGTTAGTAGTTATTACTCATCTCCATGTCAGTAGTTAGTAGTTATTACCCATCTCCATGTCAGTAGTTAGTAGTTATTACTCATCTCCATGTCAGTAGTCTGTTAGTAGTTATTACTCATCTCCATGTCAGTAGTTGTTAGTAGTTATTACTCATCTCCATGTCAGTAGGTTAGTAGTTATTACTCATCTCCATGTCAGTAGTTGTTAGTAGTTATTACTCATCTCCATGTCAGTAGTTAGTAGTTATTACTCATCTCCATGTCAGTAGTTAGTAGTTATTACTCATCTCCATGTCAGTAGTTAGTAGTTATTGCTCATCTCCATGTCAGTAGTTAGTAGTTATTACTCATCTCCATGTCAGTAGTTAGTAGTTATTACTTATTTCCATGTCAGTAGTCTGTTAGTAGTTATTACTCATCTCCATGTCAGTAGTCTGTTAGTTGTTATTACTCATCTCCATGTCAGTAGTCTGTTAGTAGTTATTACTCATCTCCATGTCAGTAGTTAGTAGTTATTACTCATCTCCATGTCAGTAGTTAGTAGTTATTGCTCATCTCCATGTCAGTAGTTAGTAGTTATTGCTCATCTCCATGTTAGTAGTTAGTAGTTATTGCTCATCTCCATGTTAGTAGTTAGTATTTATTACTCATCTCCATGTCAGTAGTTGGTAGTTATTACTCATCTCCATGTCAGTAGGTTAGTAGTTATTACTCATCTCCATGTCAGTAGTTAGTAGTTATTACTCATATCCATGTCAGTAGGTTAGAAGTTATTACTCATCTCCATGTCAGTAGGTTAGTAGTTATTGCTCATCTCCATGTCAGTAGTTAGTAGTTATTGCTCATCTCCATGTCAGTAGTTAGTAGTTATTGCTCATCTCCATGTCAGTGGTTAGTAGTTATTACTCATCTCCATGTCAGTAGTTAGTAGTTATTACTCATCTCCATGTCAGTAGTCTGTTAGTAGTTATTACTCATCTCCATGTCAGTAGTGTGTTAGTAGTTATTACTCATCTCCATGTCAGTAGTTAGTAGTTATTGCTCATCTCCATGTCAGTAGTTAGTATTTATTGCTCATCTCCATGTCAGTAGTTAGTAGTTATTACTCATCTCCATGTCAGTAGTTAGTAGTTATTACTCATCTCCATGTCAGTAGTTGTTAGTAGTTATTACTCATCTCCATGTCAGTAGTCTGTTAGTAGTTATTACTCATCTCCATGTCAGTAGTCTGTTAGTAGTTATTACTCATCTCCATGTCAGTAGTTAGTAGTTATTGCTCATCTCCATGTCAGTAGTTAGTAGTTATTGCTCATCTCCATGTTAGTAGTTAGTAGTTATTACTCATCTCCATGTCAGTAGTTAGTAGTTATTACTCATCTCCATGTCAGTAGTGTGTTAGTAGTTATTACTCATCTCCATGTCAGTAGTGTGTTAGTAGTTATTACTCATCTCCATGTCAGTAGTTAGTAGTTATTACTCATCTCCATGTCAGTAGTTAGTAGTTATTACTCATATCCATGTCAGTAGTTAGAAGTTATTACTCATCTCCATGTCAGTAGTTAGTAGTTATTGCTCATCTCCATGTCAGTAGTTAGTAGTTATTGCTCATCTCCATGTCAGTAGTTAGTAGTTATTGCTCATCTCCATGTCAGTGGTTAGTAGTTATTGCTCATCTCCATGTCAGTGGTTAGTAGTTATTACTCATCTCCATGTCAGTAGTCGTTAGTAGTTATTACTCATCTCCATGTCAGTAGTCTGTTAGTAGTTATTACTCATCTCCATGTCAGTAGTCTGTTAGTAGTTATTACTCATCTCCATGTCAGTAGTTAGTATTTATTGCTCATCTCCATGTCAGTAGTTAGTATTTATTGCTCATCTCCATGTCAGTAGTTAGTAGTTATTACTCATCTCCATGTCAGTAGTTAGTAGTTATTACTCATTTCCATGTCAGTAGTCTGTTAGTAGTTATTACTCATCTCCATGTCAGTAGTTGTTAGTAGTTATTACTCATCTCCATGTCAGTAGTTGTTAGTAGTTATTACTCATCTCCATGTCAGTAGTTAGTAGTTATTACTCATCTCCATGTCAGTAGTCTGTTAGTAGTTATTACTCATCTCCATGTCAGTAGTTAGTAGTTATTACTCATCTCCATGTCAGTAGTTAGTAGTTATTACTCATCTCCATGTCAGTAGTGTTAGTAGTTATTACTCATCTCCATGTCAGTAGTCTGTTAGTAGTTATTACTCATCTCCATGTCAGTAGTTAGTAGTTATTACTCATCTCCATGTCAGTAGTCTGTTAGTAGTTATTACTCATCTCCATGTCAGTAGTTAGTAGTTATTACTCATCTCCATGTCAGTAGTCTGTTAGTAGTTATTACTCATCTCCATGTCAGTAGTTAGTATTTATTGCTCATCTCCATGTCAGTAGTTAGTATTTATTGCTCATCTCCATGTCAGTAGTTAGTAGTTATTACTCATCTCCATGTCAGTAGTTAGTAGTTATTACTCATTTCCATGTCAGTAGTCTGTTAGTAGTTATTACTCATCTCCATGTCAGTAGTCTGTTAGTAGTTATTACTCATCTCCATGTCAGTAGTCTGTTAGTAGTTATTACTCATCTCCATGTCAGTAGTCTGTTAGTAGTTATTACTCATCTCCATGTCAGTAGTGTTAGTAGTTATTACTCATCTCCATGTCAGTAGTTAGTAGTTATTACTCATCTCCATGTCAGTAGTTAGTAGTTATTACTCATCTCCATGTCAGTAGGTTAGTATTTATTACTCATCTCCATGTCAGTAGTCTGTTAGTAGTTATTACTCATCTCCATGTCAGTAGTCGTTAGTAGTTATTACTCATCTCCATGTCAGTAGTCTGTTAGTAGTTATTACTCATCTCCATGTCAGTAGGTTAGTAGTTATTACTCATCTCCATGTCAGTAGTTAGTAGTTATTACTCATCTCCATGTCAGTAGCGTTAGTAGTTATTACTCATCTCCATGTCAGTAGTTAGTAGTTATTACTCATCTCCATGTCAGTAGTTAGTAGTTATTACTCATCTCCATGTCAGTAGTTAGTAGTTATTACTCATCTCCATGTCAGTAGTTAGTAGTTATTACTCATCTCCATGTCAGTAGTTAGTAGTTATTGCTCATCTCCATGTCAGTAGTTAGTAGTTATTACTCATCTCCATGTCAGTAGTTAGTAGTTATTACTTATTTCCATGTCAGTAGTCTGTTAGTAGTTATTACTCATCTCCATGTCAGTAGTCTGTTAGTTGTTATTACTCATCTCCATGTCAGTAGTCTGTTAGTAGTTATTACTCATCTCCATGTCAGTAGTTAGTAGTTATTGCTCATCTCCATGTCAGTAGTTAGTATTTATTACTCATCTCCATGTCAGTAGTTAGTAGTTATTACTCATCTCCATGTCAGTAGTTGTTAGTAGTTATTACTCATCTCCATGTCAGTAGTTAGTACTTATTACTCATCTCCATGTCAGTAGTTAGTAGTTATTACTCATCTCCATGTCAGTAGTCTGTTAGTAGTTATTACTCATCTCCATGTCAGTAGTTAGTAGTTATTACTCATCTCCATGTCAGTAGTGTGTTAGTAGTTATTACTCATCTCCATGTCAGTAGTCTGTTAGTAGTTATTACTCATCTCCATGTCAGTAGTCTGTTAGTAGTTATTACTCATCTCCATGTCAGTAGTCTGTTAGTAGTTATTACTCATCTCCATGTCAGTAGTCTGTTTGTAGTTTTTACTCATCTCCATGTTAGTAGTTAGTAGTTATTACTCATCTCCATGTCAGTAGTCTGTTAGTAGTTATTACTCATCTCCATGTCAGTAGTCTGTTAGTAGTTATTACTCATCTCCATGTCAGTAGTCTGTTAGTAGTTTTTACTCATCTCCATGTTAGTAGTTAGTAGTTATTACTCATCTCCATGTCAGTAGTTAGTAGTTATTACCCATCTCCATGTCAGTAGTTAGTAGTTATTACTCATCTCCATGTCAGTAGTCTGTTAGTAGTTATTACTCATCTCCATGTCAGTAGTCTGTTAGTAGTTATTACTCATCTCCATGTCAGTAGTTAGTAGTTATTACTCATCTCCATGTCAGTAGTCTGTTAGTAGTTATTACTCATCTCCATGTCAGTAGTTAGTAGTTATTACTCATCTCCATGTCAGTAGTTAGTAGTTATTACTCATCTCCATGTCAGTAGTTAGTAGTTATTGCTCATCTCCATGTCAGTAGTTAGTAGTTATTACTCATCTCCAAGTCAGTAGTTAGTAGTTATTACTTATCTCCATGTCAGTAGTCTGTTAGTAGTTATTACTCATCTCCATGTCAGTAGTCTGTTAGTTGTTATTACTCATCTCCATGTCAGTAGTCTGTTAGTAGTTATTACTCATCTCCATGTCAGTAGTTAGTAGTTATTACTCATCTCCATGTCAGTAGTTAGTAGTTATTGCTCATCTCCATGTCAGTAGTTAGTAGTTATTGCTCATCTCCATGTTAGTAGTTAGTAGTTATTGCTCATCTCCATGTTAGTAGTTAGTATTTATTACTCATCTCCATGTCAGTAGTTGGTAGTTATTACTCATCTCCATGTCAGTAGTTAGTAGTTATTACTCATCTCCATGTCAGTAGTTAGTAGTTATTGCTCATCTCAATGTCAGTAGTTAGTAGTTATTGCTCATCTCCATGTTAGTAGTTAGTATTTATTACTCATCTCCATGTCAGTAGTTAGTAGTTATTACTCATCTCCATGTCAGTAGTCTGTTAGTAGTTATTACTCATCTCCATGTCAGTAGTTAGTACTTATTACTCATCTCCATGTCAGTAGTTAGTAGTTATTACTCATCTCCATGTCAGTAGTTAGTAGTTATTACTCATCTCCATGTCAGTAGTGTGTTAGTAGTTATTACTCATCTCCATGTCAGTAGTGTGTTAGTAGTTATTACTCATCTCCATGTCAGTAGTTAGTAGTTATTACTCATCTCCATGTCAGTAGTTAGTAGTTATTACTCATATCCATGTCAGTAGTTAGTAGTTATTACTCATCTCCATGTCAGTAGGTTAGTAGTTATTGCTCATCTCCATGTCAGTAGTTAGTAGTTATTGCTCATCTCCATGTCAGTAGTTAGTAGTTATTACTCATCTCCATGTCAGTAGTTAGTAGTTATTACTCATTTCCATGTCAGTAGTCTGTTAGTAGTTATTACTCATCTCCATGTCAGTAGTCTGTTAGTAGTTATTACTCATCTCCATGTCAGTAGTCTGTTAGTAGTTATTACTCATCTCCATGTCAGTAGCGTTAGTAGTTATTGCTCATCTCCATGTCAGTAGCGTTAGTATTTATTGCTCATCTCCATGTCAGTAGTTAGTAGTTATTACTCATCTCCATGTCAGTAGTCTGTTAGTAGTTATTACTCATCTCCATGTCAGTAGTCTGTTAGTAGTTATTACTCATCTCCATGTCAGTAGTCTGTTAGTAGTTATTACTCATCTCCATGTTAGTAGTCTGTTAGTAGTTATTACTCATCTCCATGTCAGTAGTTAGTAGTTATTACTCATCTCCATGTCAGTAGTTAGTAGTTATTACTCATCTCCATGTCAGTAGTTAGTAGTTATTACTCATCTCCATGTCAGTAGTTAGTAGTTATTACTCATCTCCATGTCAGTAGTTAGTATTTATTACTCATCTCCATGTCAGTAGTCTGTTAGTAGTTATTACTCATCTCCATGTCAGTAGTTAGTAGTTATTACTCATCTCCATGTCAGTAGTCTGTTAGTAGTTATTACTCATCTCCATGTCAGTAGTTAGTAGTTATTACTCATCTCCATGTCAGTAGTTAGTAGTTATTACTCATCTCCATGTCAGTAGTCTGTTAGTAGTTATTACTCATCTCCATGTCAGTAGCGTTAGTAGTTATTACTCATCTCCATGTC
>NW_025547814.1:0-30835 GCF_905237065.1 Salmo salar
CACTAGCAGTGGTTGTTACCCTACACACTAGCAGTGGTTATTACTCTACACACTAGCAGTGGTTATTACTATACAATTTAGGCAGTGGTTATTACTCTGCACACTAGCAGTGGTTATTACTCTACAAACCAGCAGTGGTTATTATCCTACACACTAGTAGTGGTTATTACTCTACAAACTAGTAGTGGTTATTACTCTACAAACTAGCAGTGGTTATTACTCTACAAACTAGTAGTGGTTATTACTCTACAAACTAGCAGTGGTTATTACTCTACAAACTAGCAGTGGTTATTACTCTACAAACGAGCAGTGGTTATTATCCTGCACACTAGTAGTGGTTATTATCCTACACACTAGTAGTGGTTATTATCCTATAGACTAGCAGTGGTTATTACTCTACAAACTAGCAGTGGTTATTACTCTACACACTAGTAGTGGTTATTATCCCTACAAACTTGCAGGGGTTATTATCCTACACACTAGCAGTGGTTATTATCCTACACACTAGTAGTGGTTGTTATCCTGCAGACTAGCAGTGGTTATTATCCTATAGACTAGCAGTGATTATTATCCTACACACTAGTAGTGGTTATTATCCTAGACATTAGTAATGGTTATTATCCTACAGACTAGCAGTGGTTATTATCCTATAGACTAGCAGTGGTTATTACTCTACGCAGTAGCAGTGGTTATTACTCACATACTAGCAGTGGTTATTATCCTATAGACTAGCAGTGGGTTATTATCCCACACACTAGCAGTGGTTTGTCCTACACACTAGTAGTGGTTATTATCCTACAGACTAGCAGTGGTTATTATCCTATAGACTAGCAGTGGTTATTATCCTACACACTAGCAGTGGTTATTACTCTACACATTAGCAGTGGTTATTACTCCCACAACTAGCAGTGGTTATTACTCTACAGACCAGCAGTGGTTATTATCTACACACTAGGCAGTGGTTATTACTCTACAAACAGCAGTGGTTATTACTCTATAGACTAGCAGTGGTTATTACTCCACAAACTAGCAGTGGTTATTATTCTACAAACTAGCAGTGGTCATTACTCTACAAATTAGCAGTGGTTATTACTCTACAAACTAGCAGTGGCTATTACGCTCAAACTAGCAGTGGTTATTATTCTACAAACTAGCAGTGGTTATTAGTCTACAAACTAGCAGAGGTTATTACTCTACACACTAGCAGTGGTTATTACTCTACACACTGGTAGTGGTTATTACTCTACAAAGTATCAGTGGTTATTACTCTACGCACTAGTAGTGGTTGATTACTCTACAAAGTAGCAGTGGTTATTACCTACAAACTAGCAGTGGTTATTACTCCACAAACTAGCAGTGGTTATTACTCTACAAACAAGCAGTGGTTATTATCTTCACACTAGCAGTGGTTGTTACTCTACACACTAGCAGTGGTTATTACTCCGACACACTAGCAGTGGTTATTACTATACAATTTAGCAGTGGTTATTACCTGCACACTAGCAGTGGTTATTACTCTACAAACCAGCAGTGGTTATTATCCTACACACTAGTAGTGGTTATTACTCTACAAACTAGTAGTGGTTATTACTCTACAAACTAGCAGTGGTTATTACTCTACAAACTAGTAGTGGTTATTACTCTACAAACTAGCAGTGGTTATTACTCTACAAACTAGCAGTGGTTATTACTCTACAAACGAGCAGTGGTTATTATCCTACACACTAGTAGTGGTTATTATCCTACACACTAGGTAGTGGTTATTATCCTATAGACTAGCAGTGGTTATTACTCTACAAACTAGCAGTGGTTATTACTCTACACACTAGTAGTGGTTATTATCCTACAAACTTGCAGGGGTTATTATCCTACACACTAGCAGTGGTTATTATCCCACACACTAGTAATGGTTATTATCCCACAGACTAGCAGTGGTTTGTTATCCTATAGACTAGCAGTGGTTATTATCCTACACACTAGTAGTGGTTATTATCCTAGACATTAGTAATGGTTGTTATCCTACAGACTAGCAGTGGTTATTATCCTATAGACTAGCAGTAGTTATTACTCTACGCATAGCAGTGGTTATTACTCTACATACTAGCAGTGGTTATTATCCTATAGACTAGCAGGGGTTATTATCCTACACACTAGCAGTGGTTATTATCCTACACACTAGTAGTGGTTATTATCCTACAGACTAGCAGTGGTTATTATCCTATAGACTAGCAGTGGTTATTATCCTACACACTAGTAGTGGTTATTATCCCACACATTAGTAATGGTTATTATCCTACAGACTAGCAGTGGTTATTATCCTATAGACTAGCAGTGGTTATTACTCTACGCACTAGCAGTGGTTATTACTCTACATACTAGCAGTGGTTGTTACTCTACATACTAGCAGTGGTTATTATCCTTAGACTAGCAGTGTTTATTACTCTACGCACTAGCAGTGGTTATTATCCTACAAACTAGCAGTGGTTATTATCCTATAGACTAGCAGTGGTTATTATCCTACACATTAGCAGTGGTTATTACTCTACGCACTAGCAGTGGTTATTACTCTACAAACTAGCAGTGTTATCCTACAGACTAGCAGTGGTTATTACTCTACAAAGTAGCAGTGGTTATTATCCTACAGACTAGCAGTGGTTGTTACTCTACAAACTAGCAGTGGTTATTATTCTACAAACTAGCAGTGGTTATTACTCTACAAACTAGTAGTGGTTATTACTCTACAAACTAGCAGTGGTTATTACTCTACAAACTAGCAGTGGTTATTACTCTACAAACTAGCAGTGGTTATTATCCTACAGACTAGCAGTGGTTATTATCCTACACACTAGCAGTGGTTATTACTCTACACACTAGCAGTGGTTATTACTCTACAAACTAGCAGTGGTTATTACTCTACAAACTAGCAGTGGTTATTATCCTACACACTAGCAGTGGTTATTACTCTACAAACTAGCAGTGGTTATTACTCTACAAACTAGCAGTGGTTATTACTCTACAAACTAGCAGTGGTTATTATCCTACAAACTAGCAGTGGTTATTACTCTACAAACTAGCAGTGGTTATTACTCTACAAACTAGCAGTGGTTATTACGCTACAAACTAGCAGTGGTTATTACTCTACAAACTAGCAGTGGTTATTACTCTACAAACTAGCAGTGGTTATTACCCTACAAACTAGCAGTGGTTATTACGCTACACACTAGCAGTGGTTATTACTCTACAAACTAGCAGTGGTTATTACTCTACAAACTAGCAGAGGTTATTACTCTACACACTAGCAGTGGTTATTACTCTACACACTGGTAGTGGTTATTACTCTACAAAGTATCAGTGGTTATTACTCTACACACTAGTAATGGTTATTACTCTACAAAGTAGCAGTGGTTATTACTCTACAAACTAGCAGTGGTTATTACTCTACAAACTAGCAGTGGTTATTACTCTACACACAAGCAGTGGTTATTACTCTTCACACTAGCAGTGGTTGTTACTCTACACACTAGCAGTGGTTATTACTCTACACACTAGCAGTGGTTATTACTATACAATTTAGCAGTGGTTATTACTCTGCACACTAGCAGTGGTTATTACTCTACAAACCAGCAGTGGTTATTATCCCACACACTAGTAGTGGTTATTACTCTACAAACTAGTAGTGGTTATTACTCTACAAACTAGCAGTGGTTATTACTCTACAAACTAGTAGTGGTTATTACTCTACAAACTAGCAGTGGTTATTACTCTACAAACTAGCAGTGGTTGTTACTCTACAAACGAGCAGTGGTTATTATCCTACACACTAGTAGTGGTTATTATCCTACACACTAGTAGTGGTTATTATCCTATAGACTAGCAGTGGTTATTACTCTACAAACTAGCAGTGGTTATTACTCTACACACTAGTAGTGGTTATTATCCTACAAACTTGCAGGGGTTATTATCCCACACACTAGCAGTGGTTATTATCCTACACACTAGTAGTGGTTGTTATCCTACAGACTAGCAGTGGTTATTATCCTATAGACTAGCAGTGGTTATTATCCCACACACCAGTAGTGGTTATTATCCTAGACATTAGTAATGGTTATTATCCCACAGACTAGCAGTGGTTATTATCCTATAGACTAGCAGTGGTTATTACTCACGCAGTAGCAGTGGTTGTTACTCTACATACTAGCAGTGGTTATTATCCTATAGACTAGCAGGGGTTATTATCCTACACACTAGCAGTGGTTATTATCCTACACACTAGTAGTGGTTATTATCCTACAGACTAGCAGTGGTTATTATCCTATAGACTAGCAGTGGTTATTATCCTACACACTAGTAGTGGTTATTATCCTACACATTAGTAATGGTTATTATCCTACAGACTAGCAGTGGTTGTTATCCTATAGACTAGCAGTGGTTATTACTCTACGCACTAGCAGTGGTTATTACTCTACATACTAGCAGTGGTTATTACTCTACATACTAGCAGTTGTTATTATCCTATAGACTAGCAGTGTTTATTACTCTACGCACTAGCAGTGGTTATTATCCTACAAACTAGCAGTGGTTGTTATCCTATAGACTAGCAGTGGTTGTTATCCTACACATTAGTAGTGGTTATTACTCTACGCACTAGCAGTGGTTATTACTCTACAAACTAGCAGTGGTTATTATCCTATAGACTAGCAGTGGTTATTACTCTACAAAGTAGCAGTGGTTATTATCCTATAGACTAGCAGGGGTTATTACTCAACAAACTAGCAGTGGTTATTATCCTACAAACTAGCAGTGGTTATTACTCTACAAACTAGTAGTGGTTATTACTCTACAAACTAGCAGTGGTTATTACGCTACAAACTAGCAGTGGTTATTATTCTACAAACTAGCAGTGGTTATTAGCCTACAGACTAGCAGAGGTTATTACTCTACACACTAGCAGTGGTTATTACTCTACACACTGGCAGTGGTTATTACTCTACAAAGTATCAGTGGTTATTACTCTACACACTAGTAATGGTTATTACTCTACAAAGTAGCAGTGGTTATTACTCTACAAACTAGCAGTGGCTATTACTCTACAAACTAGCAGTGGTTATTACTCTACAAACAAGCAGTGGTTATTACTCTTCACACTAGCAGTGGTTGTTACTCTACACACTAGCAGTGGTTATTACTCTACACACTAGCAGTGGTTATTACTATACAATTTAGCAGTGGTTATTACTCTGCACACTAGCAGTGGTTATTACTCTACAAACCAGCAGTGGTTATTATCCCACACACTAGTAGTGGTTATTACTCTACAAACTAGTAGTGGTTATTACTCTACAAACTAGCAGTGGTTATTACTCTACAAACTAGTAGTGGTTATTACTCTACAAACTAGCAGTGGTTATTACTCTACAAACTAGCAGTGGTTATTACTCTACAAACGAGCAGTGGTTATCCTCACACAGTAGTGGTTATTATCCTACACACTAGTAGTGGTTATTATCCTATAGACTAGCAGTGGTTATTACTCTACAAACTAGCAGTGGTTATTACTCTGACAAACTAGCAGTGGTTATTATCCTACAAACTTGCAGGGGTTATTATCCTACACACTAGCAGTGGTTGTTATCCTACACACTAGTAGTGGTTATTATCCTACAGACTAGCAGTGGTTATTATCCTACAGACTAGCAGTGGTTATTATCCTACACACTAGTAGTGGTTATTACTCTACACACTAGTAATGGTTATTATCCTACAGACTAGCAGTGGTTATTATCCTATAGACTAGCAGTGGTTATTACTCTACGCAGTAGCAGTGGTTATTACTCTACATACTAGCAGTGGTTATTATCCTATAGACTAGCAGGGGTTATTATCCTACACACTAGCAGTGGTTATTATCCTACACACTAGTAGTGGTTATTATCCTACAGACTAGCAGTGGTTATTATCCTATAGACTAGCAGTGGTTATTATCCTACACACTAGCAGTGGTTATTACTATACAATTTAGCAGTGGTTATTACTCTGCACACTAGCAGTGGTTATTACTCTACAAACCAGCAGTGGTTGTTATCCTACACACTAGTAGTGGTTATTACTCTACAAACTAGCAGTGGCTATTACTCTACAAACTAGCAGTGGTTATTACTTTACAAACTAGCAGTGGTTATTATTCTACAAACTAGCAGTGGTCATTACTCTACAAATTAGCAGTGGTTATTACTCTACAAACTAGCAGTGGCTATTACGCTACAAACTAGCAGTGGTTATTATTCTACAAACTAGCAGTGGTTATTAGTCTACAAACTAGCAGAGGTTATTACTCTACACACTAGCAGTGGTTATTACTCTACACACTGGTAGTGGTTATTACCTCTACAAAGTATCAGTGGTTATTACTCTACACACTAGTAATGGTTATTACTCTACAAAGTAGCAGTGGTTATTACTCTACAAACTAGCAGTGGTTATTACTCTACAAACTAGCAGTGGTTATTACTCTACAAACAAGCAGTGGTTATTACTCTTCACACTAGCAGTGGTTGTTACTCTACACACTAGCAGTGGTTATTACTCTACACACTAGCAGTGGTTATTACTATACAATTTAGCAGTGGTTATTACTCTGCACACTAGCAGTGGTTATTACTCTACAAACCAGCAGTGGTTGTTATCCTACACACTAGTAGTGGTTATTACTCTACAAACTAGTAGTGGTTATTACTCTACAAACTAGCAGTGGTTATTACTCTACAAACTAGTAGTGGTTATTACTCTACAAACTAGCAGTGGTTATTACTCTACAAACTAGCAGTGGTTATTACTCTACAAACGAGCAGTGGTTATTATCCTACACACTAGTAGTGGTTATTATCCTACACACTAGTAGTGGTTGTTATCCTATAGACTAGCAGTGGTTATTACTCTAAAAACTAGCAGTGGTTATTACTCTACACACTAGTAGTGGTTATTATCCTACAAACTTGCAGGGGTTATTATCCTACACACTAGCAGTGGTTATTATCCTACACACTAGTAGTGGTTATTATCCTACAGACTAGCAGTGGTTATTATCCTATAGACTAGCAGTGGTTATTATCCTACACACTAGTAGTGGTTATTATCCTAGACATTAGTAATGGTTATTATCCTACAGACTAGCAGTGGTTATTATCCTATAGACTAGCAGTGGTTATTACTCTACGCACTAGCAGTGGTTATTACTCTACATACTAGCAGTGGTTATTATCCTATAGACTAGCAGGGGTTATTATCCTACACACTAGCAGTGGTTATTATCCTACACACTAGTAGTGGTTATTATCCTACAGACTAGCAGTGGTTATTATCCTATAGACTAGCAGT
This sequence comes from Salmo salar, assembly GCF_905237065.1. Lineage (NCBI taxonomy): Eukaryota > Metazoa > Chordata > Actinopteri > Salmoniformes > Salmonidae > Salmo > Salmo salar. The sequence continues at coordinate 7,375 of NW_025547814.1, forward strand.
GGTTATTATCCTACACACTAGTAGTGGTTATTATCCTACACATTAGTAATGGTTATTATCCTACAGACTAGCAGTGGTTATTATCCTATAGACTAGCAGTGGTTATTACTCTACGCACTAGCAGTGGTTATTACTCTACATACTAGCAGTGGTTATTACTCTACATACTAGCAGTGGTTATTATCCTATAGACTAGCAGTGTTTATTACTCTACGCACTAGCAGTGGTTATTATCCTACAAACTAGCAGTGGTTATTATCCTATAGACTAGCAGTGGTTGTTATCCCACACATTAGTAGTGGTTATTACTCTACGCACTAGCAGTGGTTATTACTCTACAAACTAGCAGTGGTTATTATCCTATAGACTAGCAGTGGTTATTACTCTACAAAGTAGCAGTGGTTATTATCCTATAGACTAGCAGGGGTTATTACTCAACAAACTAGCATTGGTTGTTATCCTACAAACTAGCAGTGGTTATTACTCTACAAACTAGTAGTGGTTATTACTCTACAAACTAGCAGTGGTTATTACTCTACAAACTAGCAGTGGTTATTACTCTACAAACTAGCAGTGGTTATTATCCCATAGACTAGCAGTGGTTATTATCCCACACACTAGTACTGGTTATTACTCTACACACTAGCAGTGGTTATTACTCTACAAACTAGCAGTGGTGATTAATCTACAAACTAGCAGTGGTTATTATCCTATAGACTAGCAGTGTTTATTACTCTACAAACTAGCAGTGGCTATTACTCTACAAACTAGCAGTGGTTATTACTTTACAAACTAGCAGTGGTTATTATACTACAAACTAGCAGTGGTTATTACTCTACAAATTAGCAGTGGTTATTACTCTACAAACTAGCAGTGGCTATTACGCTACAAACTAGCAGTGGTTATTACTCTACAAACTAGCAGTGGTTATTACTCTACAAACTAGCAGTGGTTATTACTCTACACACTAGCAGGGGTTATTACTCTACACACTAGTAGTGGTTATTACTCTACAAACTAGCAGTGGTTGTTACTCTACAAACTAGCAGAGGTTATTACTCTACACACTAGCAGTGGTTATTACTCTACACACTGGTAGTGGTTATTACTCTACAAAGTATCAGTGGTTATTACTCTACACACTAGTAATGGTTATTACTCTACAAAGTAGCAGTGGTTATTACTCTACAAACTAGCAGTGGTTATTACTCTACAAACTAGCAGTGGTTATTACTCTACAAACAAGCAGTGGTTATTACTCTTCACACTAGCAGTGGTTGTTACTCTACACACTAGCAGTGGTTATTACTCTACACACTAGCAGTGGTTATTACTACACAATTTAGCAGTGGTTATTACTCTGCACACTAGCAGTGGTTATTACTCTACAAACTAGCAGTGGTTATTATCCTACACACTAGTAGTGGTTATTACTCTACAAACTAGTAGTGGTTATTACTCTACAAACTAGCAGTGGTTATTACTCTACAAACTAGTAGTGGTTATTACTCTACAAACTAGCAGTGGTTATTACTCTACAAACTAGCAGTGGTTATTACTCTACAAACGAGCAGTGGTTATTATCCTACACACTAGTAGTGGTTATTATCCTACACACTAGTAGTGGTTGTTATCCTATAGACTAGCAGTGGTTATTACTATACAAACTAGCAGTGGTTATTACTCTACACACTAGTAGTGGTTATTATCCTACAAACTAGCAGGGGTTATTATCCTACACACTAGCAGTGGTTATTACTCCTACACACTAGTAGTGGTTATTATCCTACAGACTAGCAGTGGTTATTATCCTATAGACTAGCAGTGGTTATTATCCTACACACTAGTAGTGGTTATTATCCTAGACATTAGTAATGGTTATTATCCTACAGACTAGCAGTGGTTATTATCCTATAGACTAGCAGTGGTTATTACTCTACGCACTAGCAGTGGTTATTACTCTACATACTAGCAGTGGTTATTATCCTATAGACTAGCAGTGGTTATTATCCTACACACTAGTAGTGGTTATTATCCTACACATTAGTAATGGTTATTATCCTACAGACTAGCAGTGGTTATTATCCTATAGACTAGCAGTGGTTATTATCCTACACACTAGTAGTGGTTATTATCCTACACATTAGTAATGGTTGTTATCCTACAGACTAGCAGTCGTTATTACTCTACACACTAGCAGTGGTTATTACTATACAAACTAGCAGTGGTTATTACTCTGCACACTAGCAGTGGTTATTACTCTACAAACTAGCAGTGGTTGTTATCCCACATACTAGTAGTGGTTATTACTCTACAAACTAGCAGTGGTTATTACTCTACAAACTAGTAGTGGTTATTACTCTACAAACTAGCAGTGGTTATTACTCTACAAACTAGCAGTGGTTATTACTCTACAAACGAGCAGTGGTTATTATCCTACACACTAGTAGTGGTTATTATCCTACACACTAGTAGTGGTTATTATCCTATAGACTAGCAGTGGTTATTACTATACAAACTAGCAGTGGTTATTACTCTACACACTAGTAGTGGTTATTATCCTACAAACTAGCAGGGGTTGTTATCCTACACACTAGCAGTGGTTGTTATCCTACACACTAGTAGTGGTTATTATCCCACAGACTAGCAGTGGTTATTATCCTATAGACTAGCAGTGGTTGTTATCCTACACACTAGTAGTGGTTATTATCCTAGACATTAGTAATGGTTATTATCCTACAGACTAGCAGTGGTTATTATCCTATAGACTAGCAGTGGTTATTACTCACGCACTAGCAGTGGTTATTACTCTACATACTAGCAGTGGTTATTATCCTATAGACTAGCAGGGGTTATTATCCTACACACTAGCAGTGGTTATTATCCTACACACTAGTAGTGGTTATTATCCTACAGACTAGCAGTGGTTATTATCCTATAGACTAGCAGTGGTTATTATCCCACACACTAGTAGTGGTTATTATCCTACACATTAGTAATGGTTGTTATCCTACAGACTAGCAGTCGTTATTACTCTACACACTAGCAGTGGTTATTACTATACAATTTACTAGCAGTGGTTATTACTCTGCACACTAGCAGTGGTTATTACTCTACAAACTAGCAGTGGTTATTATCCTACATACTAGTAGTGGTTATTACTCTACAAACTAGCAGTGGTTATTACTCTACAAACTAGTAGTGGTTATTACTCTACAGACTAGCAGTGGTTATTACTCTACAAACTAGCAGTGGTTATTACTCTACGAACTAGCAGTGGTTATTACTCTACAAACGAGCAGTGGTTATTATCCTACACACTAGTAGTGGTTATTATCCTACACACTAGTAGTGGTTGTTATCCTATAGACTAGCAGTGGTTATTACTCAACAAACTAGCATTGGTTATTACTCTACAAACGAGCAGTGGTTATTATCCTACAAACTAGTAGTGGTTATTATCCTACAGACTAGCAGTGGTTATAATCCTATAGACTAGCAGTGGTTATTATCCTACACACTAGTAGTGGTTATTATCCTACACATTAGTAATGGTTATTATCCTACAGACTAGCAGTGGTTATTATCCTATAGACTAGCAGTGGTTATTACTCTACGCACTAGCAGTGGTTATTACTCTACATACTAGCAGTGGTGATTACTCTACATACTAGCAGTGGTTATTATCCTATAGACTAGCAGTGTTTATTACTCTACGCACTAGCAGTGGTTATTATCCTACAAACTAGCAGTGGTTATTATCCTATAGACTAGCAGTGGTTATTATCCTACACATTAGTAGTGGTTATTACTCTACGCACTAGCAGTGGTTATTACTCTACAAACTAGCAGTGGTTATTATCCTATAGACTAGCAGTGGTTATTACTCTACAAAGTAGCAGTGGTTATTATCCTATAGACTAGCAGTGGTTATTACTCAACAAACTAGCAGTGGTTATTATCCTACAAACTAGCAGTGGTTATTACCCTACAAACTAGTAGTGGTTATTACTCTACACACTAGCAGTGGTTATTACCCTACAAACTAGCAGTGGTTATTACTCTACAAACTAGCAGTGGTTATTATCCTATAGACTAGCAGTGGTTATTATCCCACACACTAGTAGTGGTTATTACTCTACACACTAGCAGTGGTTATTACTCTACAAACTAGCAGTGGTGATTACTCTACAAACTAGCAGTGGTTATTATCCTACACACTAGCAGTGGTTGTTACTCTACACACTAGCAGTGGTTATTACTCTACACACTAGCAGTGGTTATTACTTTACAAACTAGCAGTGGTTATTACTCTGCACACTAGCAGTGGTTATTACTCTACAAACTAGCAGTGGTTATTACTCTACAAACTAGCAGTGGTTATTACTCTACAAACTAGTAGTGGTTATTACTCTACAAACTAGCAGTGGTTATTACTCTACAAACTAGTAGTGGTTATTACTCTACAAACTAGCAGTGGTTATTACTCTACAACATTTTTTACTTTTTTACATTTTAGTCATTTAGCAGACGGCTCTTATCCAGAGCGACTTACAGTAGTGAAATGCATTTTTTTTCCTGTGCTGGCCCCGTGGGAATCGAACCCACAACCCTGGCTTGCAAACACCATGTGTTGCAAACACCATGCTCTACCAACTGAGCTGGGAAGGCTACAAACTAGCAGTGGTTGTTATCCGATAGACTAGCAGTGGTTATTACTCTACAAACTAGCAGTGGTTATTACTCTACAAACTAGCAGTGGTTATTATTCTACAAACTAGCAGTGGTTATTACTCTACAACTAGCAGTGGTTATTATTCTACAGACTAGCAGTAGTTATTACTGTACACACTAGCAGTGGTTATTACTCTACAAACTAGCAGTGGTTATTATCATACAAACTAGCAGTGGTTATTATCCTACACACTAGCAGTGGTTATTACTCCATACTAGCAGTGGTTATTATCCTACAAACTAGTAGTGGTTATTACTCTACAGACTAGCAGTGGTTATTATCCTACACACTAGCAGTGGTTATTATCCTATAGACTAGCAGTGGTTATTACTCTACAGACTAGCAGTGGTTATTACTCTACAAACTAGCAGTGGTTATTACTCTACGCACTAGCAGTGGTTATTACTCTACAAACTAGCAGTGGTTATTATCCTATAGACTAGCAGTGGTTATTACTCTACACACTAGCAGTGGTTATTACCCTACACACTAGTAGTGGTTATTATCCTATAGACTAGCAGTGGTTATTATCCTATAGACTAGTAGTGGTTATTACTCTACACACTAGTAGTGGTTATTACCCTACAAACTAGCAGTGGTTATTACTCTACAAACTAGCAGTGGTTATTATCCTATACACTAGCAGTGGTTATTACTATACAAACTAGCAGTGGTTATTACTCTGCACACTAGCAGTGGTTATTACCCTACACACTAGCAGTGGTTATTATCCTACATACTAGCAGTGGTTATTACTCTACAAACTAGCAGTGGTTATTACTCTACAAACTAGTAGTGGTTATTACTCTACAAACTAGCAGTGGTTATTACTCTACAAAGTAGCAGTGGTTATTACTCTACAAACGAGCAGTGGTTATTACCTACACACTAGCAGTGGTTATTATCCTACACACTAGTAGTGGTTATTATCTCTACAGACTAGCAGTGGTTATTACTCTACAAACTAGCAGTGGTTATTACTCTACACACTAGCAGTGGTTATTATCCTACAAACTAGCAGGGGTTATTATCCTACACACTAGCAGTGGTTATTACTCCTACACACTAGTAGTGGTTATTATCCTACAGACTAGCAGTGGTTATTATCCTATAGACTAGCAGTGGTTATTATCCTACACACTAGTAGTGGTTATTATCCTAGACACTAGCAGTGGTTATTACTCCTACAGACTAGCAGTGGTTATTATCCTATAGACTAGCAGTGGTTATTACTCTACGCACTAGCAGTGGTTATTACTCTACATACTAGCAGTGGTTATTATCCCATAGACTAGCAGGTGGTTATTATCCTACACACTAGCAGTGGTTATTATCCTACACACTAGTAGTGGTTATTACCCTACAGACTAGCAGTGGTTATTATCCTATAGACTAGCAGTGGTTATTATCCTACACACTAGTAGTGGTTATTACTCTACACATTAGTAATGGTTATTATCCTACAGACTAGCAGTCGTTATTACTCTACACACTAGCAGTGGTTATTACTATACAAACTAGCAGTGGTTATTACTCTGCACACTAGCAGTGGTTATTACTCTACAAACTAGCAGTGGTTATTATCCTACATACTAGTAGTGGTTATTACTCTACAAACTAGCAGTGGTTATTACTCTACAAACTAGTAGTGGTTATTACTCTACAAACTAGCAGTGGTTATTACTCTACAAACTAGCAGTGGTTATTACTCTACAAACTAGCAGTGGTTATTACTCTACAAACGAGCAGTGGTTATTATCCTACACACTAGTAGTGGTTATTATCCTACACACTAGTAGTGGTTATTATCCTATAGACTAGCAGTGGTTATTACTCTACAAACTAGCAGTGGTTATTACTCTACAAACGGCAGTGGTTGTTATCCTACACACTAGTAGTGGTTGTTATCCTACAGACTAGCAGTGGTTATAATCCTATAGACTAGCAGTGGTTATTATCCTACACACTAGTAGTGGTTATTATCCTACACATTAGTAATGGTTATTATCCTACAGACTAGCAGTGGTTATTATCCTATAGACTAGCAGTGGTTATTACTCTACGCACTAGCAGTGGTTATTACTCTACACACTAGCAGTGGTTATTACTCTACATACTAGCAGTGGTTGTTATCCTATAGACTAGCAGTGTTTATTACTCTACGCACTAGCAGTGGTTATTATCCTACAAACTAGCAGTGGTTATTATCCTATAGACTAGCAGTGGTTATTATCCTACACATTAGTAGTGGTTATTACTCTACGCACTAGCAGTGGTTATTACTCTACAAACTAGCAGTGGTTATTATCCTATAGACTAGCAGTGGTTATTACTCTACAAAGTAGCAGTGGTTATTATCCTATAGACTAGCAGTGGTTATTACTCAACACACTAGTAGTGGTTATTATCCTACAAACTAGCAGGGTTATTATCCTACACACTAGCAGTGGTTATTACCCTACACACTAGTAGTGGTTATTACCCTACAGACTAGCAGTGGTTATTACCCTATAGACTAGCAGGGGTTATTATCCTACAGACTAGCAGTGGTTATTATCCTACACACTAGTAGTGGTATTATCCTACAGACTAGCAGTGGTTATTATCCTACAGACTAGCAGTGGTTATTACCCTACACACTAGTAGTGGTTATTATCCTACACACTAGTAATGGTTATTATCCTACAGACTAGCAGTGGTTATTACTCTACACACTAGCAGTGGTTATTACTATACAAACTAGCAGTGGTTATTACTCTGCAAACTAGCAGTGGTTATTACTCTACAAACTAGCAGTGGTTATTATCCTACATACTAGTAGTGGTTATTACTCTACAAACTAGCAGTGGTTATTACTCTACAAACTAGTAGTGGTTATTACTCTACAAACTAGCAGTGGTTATTACTCTACAAACTAGCAGTGGTTATTACTCTACAAACTAGCAGTGGTTATTACTCTACAAACGAGCAGTGGTTATTATCCTACACACTAGTAGTGGTTATTATCCTACACACTAGCAGTGGTTATTATCCTATAGACTAGCAGTGGTTATTACTCTACAAACTAGCAGTGGTTATTACTCTACAAACGAGCAGTGGTTATTATCCTACACACTAGTAGTGGTTATTATCCTACAGACTAGCAGTGGTTATAATCCTATAGACTAGCAGTGGTTATTATCCTACACACTAGTAGTGGTTATTATCCTACACATTAGTAATGGTTATTATCCTACAGACTAGCAGTGGTTATTATCCTATAGACTAGCAGTGGTTATTACTCTACGCACTAGCAGTGGTTATTACTCTACATACTAGCAGTGGTTATTACTCTACATACTAGCAGTGGTTATTATCCTATAGACTAGCAGTGGTTATTACTCTACGCACTAGCAGTGGTTATTATCCTACAAACTAGCAGTGGTATTATCCATAGACTAGCAGTGGTTATTATCCTACACATTAGTAGTGGTTATTACTCTACGCACTAGCAGTGGTTATTACTCTACAAACTAGCAGTGGTTATTATCCTATAGACTAGCAGTGGTTATTACTCTACAAAGTAGCAGTGGTTATTATCCTATAGACTAGCAGTGGTTATTACTCTACACACTAGTAGTGGTTATTATCCTACAAACTAGCAGTGGTTATTACTCTACAAACTAGTAGTGGTTATTACTCTACAAACTAGCAGTGGTTATTACTCTACAAACTAGCAGTGGTTATTACTCTACAAACTAGCAGTGGTTATTATCCTACAGACTAGCAGTGGTTATTATCCTACACACTAGTAGTGGTTATTACTCTACACACTAGCAGTGGTTATTACTCTACAAACTAGCAGTGGTGATTAATCTACAAACTAGCAGTGGTTATTATCCTATAGACTAGCAGTGTTTATTACTCTACAAACTAGCAGTGGCTATTACTCTACAAACTAGCAGTGGTTATTACTCTACAAACTAGCAGTGGTTATTATTCTACAAACTAGCAGTGGTTATTACTCTACAAACTAGCAGTGGTTATTACTCTACAAACTAGCAGTGGTTATTACTCTACACACTAGCAGTGGTTATTACTCTACACACTAGCAGGGGTTATTACTCTACACACTAGTAGTGGTTATTACTCTACATACTAGCAGTGGTTATTATCCTATAGACTAGCAGGGGTTATTATCCTACACACTAGCAGTGGTTATTATCCTACACACTAGTAGTGGTTATTATCCTACAGACTAGCAGTGGTTATTATCCTATAGACTAGCAGTGGTTATTATCCTACACACTAGTAGTGGTTATTATCCTACACATTAGTAATGGTTATTATTCTACAGACTAGCAGTGGTTATTATCCTATAGACTAGCAGTGGTTATTACTCTACGCACTAGCAGTGGTTATTACTCTACATACTAGCAGTGGTTATTACTCTACATACTAGCAGTTGTTGTTATCCTATAGACTAGCAGTGTTTATTACTCTACGCACTAGCAGTGGTTATTATCCTACAAACTAGCAGTGGTTATTATCCTATAGACTAGCAGTGGTTATTATCCTACACATTAGTAGTGGTTATTACTCTACGCACTAGCAGTGGTTATTACTCTACAAACTAGCAGTGGTTATTATCCTATAGACTAGCAGTGGTTATTACTCTACAAAGTAGCAGTGGTTATTATCCTATAGACGAGCAGGGTTTTTTCACAAACTAGCAGTGGTTATTATCCTACAAACTAGCAGTGGTTATTACTCTACAAACTAGTAGTGGTTATTACTCTACAAACTAGCAGTGGCTATTACGCTACAAACTAGCAGTGGTTATTATTCTACAAACTAGCAGTGGTTATTAGTCTACAAACTAGCAGAGGTTATTACTCTACACACTAGCAGTGGTTATTACTCTACACACTGGTAGTGGTTATTACTCTACAAAGTATCAGTGGTTATTACTCTACACACTAGTAATGGTTATTACTCTACAAAGTAGCAGTGGTTATTACTCTACAAACTAGCAGTGGTTATTACTCTACAAACTAGCAGTGGTTATTACTCTACAAACAAGCAGTGGTTATTACTCTTCACACTAGCAGTGGTTGTTACTCTACACACTAGCAGTGGTTATTACTCTACACACTAGCAGTGGTTATTACTATACAATTTAGCAGTGGTTATTACTCTGCACACTAGCAGTGGTTATTACTCTACAAACCAGCAGTGGTTATTATCCTACACACTAGTAGTGGTTATTACTCTACAAACTAGTAGTGGTTATTACTCTACAAACTAGCAGTGGTTATTACTCTACAAACTAGTAGTGGTTATTACTCTACAAACTAGCAGTGGTTATTACTCTACAAACTAGCAGTGGTTATTACTCTACAAACGAGCAGTGGTTATTATCCTACACACTAGTAGTGGTTATTATCCTACACACTAGTAGTGGTTATTATCCTATAGACTAGCAGTGGTTATTACTCTACAAACTAGCAGTGGTTATTACTCTACACACTAGTAGTGGTTATTATCCTACAAACTTGCAGGGGTTATTATCCTACACACTAGCAGTGGTTATTATCCTACACACTAGTAGTGGTTATTATCCTACAGACTAGCAGTGGTTATTATCCTATAGACTAGCAGTGATTATTATCCTACACACTAGTAGTGGTTATTATCCTAGACATTAGTAATGGTTATTATCCTACAGACTAGCAGTGGTTATTATCCTATAGACTAGCAGTGGTTATTACTCTACGCAGTAGCAGTGGTTATTACTCTACATACTAGCAGTGGTTATTATCCTATAGACTAGCAGGGGTTATTATCCTACACACTAGCAGTGGTTATTATCCTACACACTAGTAGTGGTTATTATCCTACAGACTAGCAGTGGTTATTATCCTATAGACTAGCAGTGGTTATTATCCTACACACTAGTAGTGGTTATTATCCTACACATTAGTAATGGTTATTATCCTACAGACTAGCAGTGGTTATTATCCTATAGACTAGCAGTGGTTATTACTCTACGCACTAGCAGTGGTTATTACTCTACATACTAGCAGTGGTTATTACTCTACATACTAGCAGTGGTTATTATCCTATAGACTAGCAGTGTTTATTACTCTACGCACTAGCAGTGGTTATTATCCTACAAACTAGCAGTGGTTATTATCCTATAGACTAGCAGTGGTTATTATCCTACACATTAGTAGTGGTTATTACTCTACGCACTAGCAGTGGTTATTACTCTACAAACTAGCAGTGGTTATTATCCTATAGACTAGCAGTGGTTATTACTCTACAAAGTAGCAGTGGTTATTATCCTATAGACTAGCAGGGGTTATTACTCAACAAACTAGCAGTGGTTATTATCCTACAAACTAGCAGTGGTTATTACTCTACAAACTAGTAGTGGTTATTACTCTACAAACTAGCAGTGGTTATTACTCTACAAACTAGCAGTGGTTATTACTCTACAAACTAGCAGTGGTTATTATCCTATAGACTAGCAGTGGTTATTATCCTACACACTAGTACTGGTTATTACTCTACACACTAGCAGTGGTTATTACTCTACAAACTAGCAGTGGTGATTAATCTACAAACTAGCAGTGGTTATTATCCTATAGACTAGCAGTGTTTATTACTCTACAAACTAGCAGTGGCTATTACTCTACAAACTAGCAGTGGTTATTACTTTACAAACTAGCAGTGGTTATTATTCTACAAACTAGCAGTGGTTATTACTCTACAAATTAGCAGTGGTTATTACTCTACAAACTAGCAGTGGTTATTACTCTACACACTAGCAGTGGTTATTACTCTACACACTAGCAGGGGTTATTACTCTACACACTAGTAGTGGTTATTACTCTACATACTAGCAGTGGTTATTATCCTATAGACTAGCAGGGGTTATTATCCTACACACTAGCAGTGGTTATTATCCTACACACTAGTAGTGGTTATTATCCTACAGACTAGCAGTGGTTATTATCCTATAGACTAGCAGTGGTTATTATCCTACACACTAGTAGTGGTTATTATCCTACACATTAGTAATGGTTATTATTCTACAGACTAGCAGTGGTTATTATCCTATAGACTAGCAGTGGTTATTACTCTACGCACTAGCAGTGGTTATTACTCTACATACTAGCAGTGGTTATTACTCTACATACTAGCAGTTGTTATTATCCTATAGACTAGCAGTGTTTATTACTCTACGCACTAGCAGTGGTTATTATCCTACAAACTAGCAGTGGTTATTATCCTATAGACTAGCAGTGGTTATTATCCTACACATTAGTAGTGGTTATTACTCTACGCACTAGCAGTGGTTATTACTCTACAAACTAGCAGTGGTTATTATCCTATAGACTAGCAGTGGTTATTACTCTACAAAGTAGCAGTGGTTATTATCCTATAGACTAGCAGGGGTTATTACTCAACAAACTAGCAGTGGTTATTATCCTACAAACTAGCAGTGGTTATTACTCTACAAACTAGTAGTGGTTATTACTCTACAAACTAGCAGTGGCTATTACGCTACAAACTAGCAGTGGTTATTATTCTACAAACTAGCAGTGGTTATTAGTCTACAAACTAGCAGAGGTTATTACTCTACACACTAGCAGTGGTTATTACTCTACACACTGGTAGTGGTTATTACTCTACAAAGTATCAGTGGTTATTACTCTACACACTAGTAATGGTTATTACTCTACAAAGTAGCAGTGGTTATTACTCTACAAACTAGCAGTGGTTATTACTCTACAAACTAGCAGTGGTTATTACTCTACAAACAAGCAGTGGTTATTACTCTTCACACTAGCAGTGGTTGTTACTCTACACACTAGCAGTGGTTATTACTCTACACACTAGCAGTGGTTATTACTATACAATTTAGCAGTGGTTATTACTCTGCACACTAGCAGTGGTTATTACTCTACAAACCAGCAGTGGTTATTATCCTACACACTAGTAGTGGTTATTACTCTACAAACTAGTAGTGGTTATTACTCTACAAACTAGCAGTGGTTATTACTCTACAAACTAGTAGTGGTTATTACTCTACAAACTAGCAGTGGTTATTACTCTACAAACTAGCAGTGGTTATTACTCTACAAACGAGCAGTGGTTATTATCCTACACACTAGTAGTGGTTATTATCCTACACACTAGTAGTGGTTATTATCCTATAGACTAGCAGTGGTTATTACTCTACAAACTAGCAGTGGTTATTACTCTACACACTAGTAGTGGTTATTATCCTACAAACTTGCAGGGGTTATTATCCTACACACTAGCAGTGGTTATTATCCTACACACTAGTAGTGGTTATTATCCTACAGACTAGCAGTGGTTATTATCCTATAGACTAGCAGTGATTATTATCCTACACACTAGTAGTGGTTATTATCCTAGACATTAGTAATGGTTATTATCCTACAGACTAGCAGTGGTTATTATCCTATAGACTAGCAGTGGTTATTACTCTACGCAGTAGCAGTGGTTATTACTCTACATACTAGCAGTGGTTATTATCCTATAGACTAGCAGGGGTTATTATCCTACACACTAGCAGTGGTTATTATCCTACACACTAGTAGTGGTTATTATCCTACAGACTAGCAGTGGTTATTATCCTATAGACTAGCAGTGGTTATTATCCTACACACTAGTAGTGGTTATTATCCTACACATTAGTAATGGTTATTATTCTACAGACTAGCAGTGGTTATTATCCTATAGACTAGCAGTGGTTATTACTCTACGCACTAGCAGTGGTTATTACTCTACATACTAGCAGTGGTTATTACTCTACATACTAGCAGTTGTTATTATCCTATAGACTAGCAGTGTTTATTACTCTACGCACTAGCAGTGGTTATTACTCTACAAACTAGCAGTGGTTATTATCCTATAGACTAGCAGTGGTTATTACTCTACAAAGTAGCAGTGGTTATTATCCTATAGACTAGCAGGGGTTATTACTCAACAAACTAGCAGTGGTTATTATCCTACAAACTAGCAGTGGTTATTACTCTACAAACTAGTAGTGGTTATTACTCTACAAACTAGCAGTGGCTATTACGCTACAAACTAGCAGTGGTTATTATTCTACAAACTAGCAGTGGTTATTAGTCTACAAACTAGCAGAGGTTATTACTCTACACACTAGCAGTGGTTATTACTCTACACACTGGTAGTGGTTATTACTCTACAAAGTATCAGTGGTTATTACTCTACACACTAGTAATGGTTATTACTCTACAAAGTAGCAGTGGTTATTACTCTACAAACTAGCAGTGGTTATTACTCTACAAACTAGCAGTGGTTATTACTCTACAAACAAGCAGTGGTTATTACTCTTCACACTAGCAGTGGTTGTTACTCTACACACTAGCAGTGGTTATTACTCTACACACTAGCAGTGGTTATTACTATACAATTTAGCAGTGGTTATTACTCTGCACACTAGCAGTGGTTATTACTCTACAAACCAGCAGTGGTTATTATCCTACACACTAGTAGTGGTTATTACTCTACAAACTAGTAGTGGTTATTACTCTACAAACTAGCAGTGGTTATTACTCTACAAACTAGTAGTGGTTATTACTCTACAAACTAGCAGTGGTTATTACTCTACAAACTAGCAGTGGTTATTACTCTACAAACGAGCAGTGGTTATTATCCTACACACTAGTAGTGGTTATTATCCTACACACTAGTAGTGGTTATTATCCTATAGACTAGCAGTGGTTATTACTCTACAAACTAGCAGTGGTTATTACTCTACACACTAGTAGTGGTTATTATCCTACAAACTTGCAGGGGTTATTATCCTACACACTAGCAGTGGTTATTATCCTACACACTAGTAGTGGTTATTATCCTACAGACTAGCAGTGGTTATTATCCTATAGACTAGCAGTGGTTATTATCCTACACACTAGTAGTGGTTATTATCCTAGACATTAGTAATGGTTATTATCCTACAGACTAGCAGTGGTTATTATCCTATAGACTAGCAGTGGTTATTACTCTACGCAGTAGCAGTGGTTATTACTCTACATACTAGCAGTGGTTGTTATCCTATAGACTAGCAGGGGTTATTATCCTACACACTAGCAGTGGTTATTATCCTACACACTAGTAGTGGTTATTATCCTACAGACTAGCAGTGGTTATTATCCTATAGACTAGCAGTGGTTATTATCCTACACACTAGCAGTGGTTATTACTATACAATTTAGCAGTGGTTATTACTCTGCACACTAGCAGTGGTTATTACTCTACAAACCAGCAGTGGTTATTATCCTACACACTAGTAGTGGTTATTACTCTACAAACTAGTAGTGGTTATTACTCTACAAACTAGCAGTGGTTATTACTCTACATACTAGCAGTGGTTATTACTCTACATACTAGCAGTGGTTATTACTCTACATACTAGCAGTTGTTATTATCCTATAGACTAGCAGTGTTTATTACTCTACGCACTAGCAGTGGTTATTACTCTACAAACTAGCAGTGGTTATTATCCTATAGACTAGCAGTGGTTATTACTCTACAAAGTAGCAGTGGTTATTATCCTATAGACTAGCAGGGGTTATTACTCAACAAACTAGCAGTGGTTATTATCCTACAAACTAGCAGTGGTTATTACTCTACAAACTAGTAGTGGTTATTACTCTACAAACTAGCAGTGGCTATTACGCTACAAACTAGCAGTGGTTATTATTCTACAAACTAGCAGTGGTTATTAGTCTACAAACTAGCAGAGGTTATTACTCTACACACTAGCAGTGGTTATTACTCTACACACTGGTAGTGGTTATTACTCTACAAAGTATCAGTGGTTATTACTCTACACACTAGTAATGGTTATTACTCTACAAAGTAGCAGTGGTTATTACTCTACAAACTAGCAGTGGTTATTACTCTACAAACTAGCAGTGGTTATTACTCTACAAACAAGCAGTGGTTATTACTCTTCACACTAGCAGTGGTTGTTACTCTACACACTAGCAGTGGTTATTACTCTACACACTAGCAGTGGTTATTACTATACAATTTAGCAGTGGTTATTACTCTGCACACTAGCAGTGGTTATTACTCTACAAACCAGCAGTGGTTATTATCCTACACACTAGTAGTGGTTATTACTCTACAAACTAGTAGTGGTTATTACTCTACAAACTAGCAGTGGTTATTACTCTACAAACTAGTAGTGGTTATTACTCTACAAACTAGCAGTGGTTATTACTCTACAAACTAGCAGTGGTTATTACTCTACAAACGAGCAGTGGTTATTATCCTACACACTAGTAGTGGTTATTATCCTACACACTAGTAGTGGTTATTATCCTATAGACTAGCAGTGGTTATTACTCTACAAACTAGCAGTGGTTATTACTCTACACACTAGTAGTGGTTATTATCCTACAAACTTGCAGGGGTTATTATCCTACACACTAGCAGTGGTTATTATCCTACACACTAGTAGTGGTTATTATCCTACAGACTAGCAGTGGTTATTATCCTATAGACTAGCAGTGGTTATTATCCCACACACTAGTAGTGGTTATTATCCTAGACATTAGTAATGGTTATTATCCTACAGACTAGCAGTGGTTATTATCCTATAGACTAGCAGTGGTTATTACTCTACGCAGTAGCAGTGGTTATTACTCTACATACTAGAAGTGGTTATTATCCTATAGACTAGCAGGGGTTATTATCCTACACACTAGCAGTGGTTATTATCCTACACACTAGTAGTGGTTATTATCCTACAGACTAGCAGTGGTTATTATCCTATAGACTAGCAGTGGTTATTATCCTACACACTAGCAGTGGTTATTACTATACAATTTAGCAGTGGTTATTACTCTGCACACTAGCAGTGGTTATTACTCTACAAACCAGCAGTGGTTATTATCCTACACACTAGTAGTGGTTATTACTCTACAAACTAGTAGTGGTTATTACTCTACAAACTAGCAGTGGTTATTACTCTACAAACTAGTAGTGGTTATTACTCTACAAACTAGCAGTGGTTATTACTCTACAAACTAGCAGTGGTTATTACTCTACAAACGAGCAGTGGTTATTATCCTACACACTAGTAGTGGTTATTATCCTACACACTAGTAGTGGTTATTATCCTATAGACTAGCAGTGGTTATTACTCTACAAACTAGCAGTGGTTATTACTCTACACACTAGTAGTGGTTATTATCCTACAAACTTGCAGGGGTTATTATCCTACACACTAGCAGTGGTTATTATCCTACACACTAGTAGTGGTTATTATCCTACAGACTAGCAGTGGTTATTATCCTATAGACTAGCAGTGGTTATTATCCTACACACTAGTAGTGGTTATTATCCTAGACATTAGTAATGGTTATTATCCTACAGACTAGCAGTGGTTATTATCCTATAGACTAGCAGTGGTTATTACTCTACGCAGTAGCAGTGGTTATTACTCTACATACTAGCAGTGGTTATTATCCTATAGACTAGCAGGGGTTATTATCCTACACACTAGCAGTGGTTATTATCCTACACACTAGTAGTGGTTATTATCCTACAGACTAGCAGTGGTTATTATCCTATAGACTAGCAGTGGTTATTATCCTACACACTAGTAGTGGTTATTATCCTACACATTAGTAATGGTTATTATTCTACAGACTAGCAGTGGTTATTATCCTATAGACTAGCAGTGGTTATTACTCTACGCACTAGCAGTGGTTATTACTCTACATACTAGCAGTGGTTATTACTCTACATACTAGCAGTTGTTATTATCCTATAGACTAGCAGTGTTTATTACTCTACGCACTAGCAGTGGTTATTATCCTACAAACTAGCAGTGGTTATTATCCTATAGACTAGCAGTGGTTATTATCCTACACATTAGTAGTGGTTATTACTCTACGCACTAGCAGTGGTTATTACTCTACAAACTAGCAGTGGTTATTATCCTATAGACTAGCAGTGGTTATTACTCTACAAAGTAGCAGTGGTTATTATCCTATAGACTAGCAGGGGTTATTACTCAACAAACTAGCAGTGGTTATTATCCTACAAACTAGCAGTGGTTATTACTCTACAAACTAGTAGTGGTTATTACTCTACAAACTAGCAGTGGCTATTACGCTACAAACTAGCAGTGGTTATTATTCTACAAACTAGCAGTGGTTATTAGTCTACAAACTAGCAGAGGTTATTACTCTACACACTAGCAGTGGTTATTACTCTACACACTGGTAGTGGTTATTACTCTACAAAGTATCAGTGGTTATTACTCTACACACTAGTAATGGTTATTACTCTACAAAGTAGCAGTGGTTATTACTCTACAAACTAGCAGTGGTTATTACTCTACAAACTAGCAGTGGTTATTACTCTACAAACAAGCAGTGGTTATTACTCTTCACACTAGCAGTGGTTGTTACTCTACACACTAGCAGTGGTTATTACTCTACACACTAGCAGTGGTTATTACTATACAATTTAGCAGTGGTTATTACTCTGCACACTAGCAGTGGTTATTACTCTACAAACCAGCAGTGGTTATTATCCTACACACTAGTAGTGGTTATTACTCTACAAACTAGTAGTGGTTATTACTCTACAAACTAGCAGTGGTTATTACTCTACAAACTAGTAGTGGTTATTACTCTACAAACTAGCAGTGGTTATTACTCTACAAACTAGCAGTGGTTATTACTCTACAAACGAGCAGTGGTTATTATCCTACACACTAGTAGTGGTTATTATCCTACACACTAGTAGTGGTTATTATCCTATAGACTAGCAGTGGTTATTACTCTACAAACTAGCAGTGGTTATTACTCTACACACTAGTAGTGGTTATTATCCTACAAACTTGCAGGGGTTATTATCCTACACACTAGCAGTGGTTATTATCCTACACACTAGTAGTGGTTATTATCCTACAGACTAGCAGTGGTTATTATCCTATAGACTAGCAGTGGTTATTATCCTACACACTAGTAGTGGTTATTATCCTAGACATTAGTAATGGTTATTATCCTACAGACTAGCAGTGGTTATTATCCTATAGACTAGCAGTGGTTATTACTCTACGCAGTAGCAGTGGTTATTACTCTACATACTAGCAGTGGTTATTATCCTATAGACTAGCAGGGGTTATTATCCTACACACTAGCAGTGGTTATTATCCTACACACTAGTAGTGGTTATTATCCTACAGACTAGCAGTGGTTATTATCCTATAGACTAGCAGTGGTTATTATCCTACACACTAGCAGTGGTTATTACTATACAATTTAGCAGTGGTTATTACTCTGCACACTAGCAGTGGTTATTACTCTACAAACCAGCAGTGGTTATTATCCTACACACTAGTAGTGGTTATTACTCTACAAACTAGCAGTGGCTATTACTCTACAAACTAGCAGTGGTTATTACTTTACAAACTAGCAGTGGTTATTATTCTACAAACTAGCAGTGGTCATTACTCTACAAATTAGCAGTGGTTATTACTCTACAAACTAGCAGTGGCTATTACGCTACAAACTAGCAGTGGTTATTATTCTACAAACTAGCAGTGGTTATTAGTCTACAAACTAGCAGAGGTTATTACTCTACACACTAGCAGTGGTTATTACTCGACACACTGGTAGTGGTTATTACTCTACAAAGTATCAGTGGTTATTACTCTACACACTAGTAATGGTTATTACTCTACAAAGTAGCAGTGGTTATTACTCTACAAACTAGCAGTGGTTATTACTCTACAAACTAGCAGTGGTTATTACTCTACAAACAAGCAGTGGTTATTACTCTTCACACTAGCAGTGGTTGTTACTCTACACACTAGCAGTGGTTATTACTCTACACACTAGCAGTGGTTATTACTATACAATTTAGCAGTGGTTATTACTCTGCACACTAGCAGTGGTTATTACTCTACAAACCAGCAGTGGTTATTATCCTACACACTAGTAGTGGTTATTACTCTACAAACTAGTAGTGGTTATTACTCTACAAACTAGCAGTGGTTATTACTCTACAAACTAGTAGTGGTTATTACTCTACAAACTAGCAGTGGTTATTACTCTACAAACTAGCAGTGGTTATTACTCTACAAACGAGCAGTGGTTATTATCCTACACACTAGTAGTGGTTATTATCCTACACACTAGTAGTGGTTATTATCCTATAGACTAGCAGTGGTTATTACTCTAAAAACTAGCAGTGGTTATTACTCTACACACTAGTAGTGGTTATTATCCTACAAACTTGCAGGGGTTATTATCCTACACACTAGCAGTGGTTATTATCCTACAAACTAGTAGTGGTTATTACTCTACAAACTAGCAGTGGCTATTACGCTACAAACTAGCAGTGGTTATTATTCTACAAACTAGCAGTGGTTATTAGTCTACAAACTAGCAGAGGTTATTACTCTACACACTAGCAGTGGTTATTACTCTACACACTGGTAGTGGTTATTACTCTACAAAGTATCAGTGGTTATTACTCTACACACTAGTAATGGTTATTACTCTACAAAGTAGCAGTGGTTATTACTCTACAAACTAGCAGTGGTTATTACTCTACAAACTAGCAGTGGTTATTACTCTACAAACAAGCAGTGGTTATTACTCTTCACACTAGCAGTGGTTGTTACTCTACACACTAGCAGTGGTTATTACTCTACACACTAGCAGTGGTTATTACTATACAATTTAGCAGTGGTTATTACTCTGCACACTAGCAGTGGTTATTACTCTACAAACCAGCAGTGGTTATTATCCTACACACTAGTAGTGGTTATTACTCTACAAACTAGTAGTGGTTATTACTCTACAAACTAGCAGTGGTTATTACTCTACAAACTAGTAGTGGTTATTACTCTACAAACTAGCAGTGGTTATTACTCTACAAACTAGCAGTGGTTATTACTCTACAAACGAGCAGTGGTTATTATCCTACACACTAGTAGTGGTTATTATCCTACACACTAGTAGTGGTTATTATCCTATAGACTAGCAGTGGTTATTACTCTACAAACTAGCAGTGGTTATTACTCTACACACTAGTAGTGGTTATTATCCTACAAACTTGCAGGGGTTATTATCCTACACACTAGCAGTGGTTATTATCCTACACACTAGTAGTGGTTATTATCCTACAGACTAGCAGTGGTTATTATCCTATAGACTAGCAGTGGTTATTATCCTACACACTAGTAGTGGTTATTATCCTAGACATTAGTAATGGTTATTATCCTACAGACTAGCAGTGGTTATTATCCTATAGACTAGCAGTGGTTATTACTCTACGCAGTAGCAGTGGTTATTACTCTACATACTAGCAGTGGTTATTATCCTATAGACTAGCAGGGGTTATTATCCTACACACTAGCAGTGGTTATTATCCTACACACTAGTAGTGGTTATTATCCTACAGACTAGCAGTGGTTATTATCCTATAGACTAGCAGTGGTTATTATCCTACACACTAGCAGTGGTTATTACTATACAATTTAGCAGTGGTTATTACTCTACACACTAGCAGTGGTTATTACTCTACAAACCAGCAGTGGTTATTATCCTACACACTAGTAGTGGTTATTACTCTACAAACTAGCAGTGGCTATTACTCTACAAACTAGCAGTGGTTATTACTCTACAAACTAGCAGTGGTTATTATTCTACAAACTAGCAGTGGTCATTACTCTACAAATTAGCAGTGGTTATTACTCTACAAACTAGCAGTGGCTATTACGCTACAAACTAGCAGTGGTTATTATTCTACAAACTAGCAGTGGTTATTAGTCTACAAACTAGCAGAGGTTATTACTCTACACACTAGCAGTGGTTATTACTCGACACACTGGTAGTGGTTATTACTCTACAAAGTATCAGTGGTTATTACTCTACACACTAGTAATGGTTATTACTCTACAAAGTAGCAGTGGTTATTACTCTACAAACTAGCAGTGGTTATTACTCTACAAACTAGCAGTGGTTATTACTCTACAAACAAGCAGTGGTTATTACTCTTCACACTAGCAGTGGTTGTTACTCTACACACTAGCAGTGGTTATTACTCTACACACTAGCAGTGGTTATTACTATACAATTTAGCAGTGGTTATTACTCTGCACACTAGCAGTGGTTATTACTCTACAAACCAGCAGTGGTTATTATCCTACACACTAGTAGTGGTTATTACTCTACAAACTAGTAGTGGTTATTACTCTACAAACTAGCAGTGGTTATTACTCTACAAACTAGTAGTGGTTATTACTCTACAAACTAGCAGTGGTTATTACTCTACAAACTAGCAGTGGTTATTACTCTACAAACGAGCAGTGGTTATTATCCCACACACTAGTAGTGGTTATTATCCTACACACTAGTAGTGGTTATTATCCTATAGACTAGCAGTGGTTATTACTCTAAAAACTAGCAGTGGTTATTACTCTACACACTAGTAGTGGTTATTATCCTACAAACTTGCAGGGGTTATTATCCTACACACTAGCAGTGGTTATTATCCTACACACTAGTAGTGGTTATTATCCTACAGACTAGCAGTGGTTATTATCCCTATAGACTAGCAGTGGTTATTATCCTACACACTAGTAGTGGTTATTATCCCAGACATTAGTAATGGTTATTATCCTACAGACTAGCAGTGGTTATTATCCTATAGACTAGCAGTGGTTATTACTCTACGCAGTAGCAGTGGTTATTACTCTACATACTAGCAGTGGTTATTATCCTATAGACTAGCAGGGGTTATTATCCTCACACACTAGCAGTGGTTATTATCCTACACACTAGTAGTGGTTATTATCCTACAGACTAGCAGTGGTTATTATCCCATAGACTAGCAGTGGTTATTATCCTACACACTAGTAGTGGTTATTATCCTACACATTAGTAATGGTTATTATTCTACAGACTAGCAGTGGTTATTATCCTATAGACTAGCAGTGGTTATTACTCTACGCACTAGCAGTGGTTATTACTCTACATACTAGCAGTGGTTATTACTCTACATACTAGCAGTTGTTATTATCCTATAGACTAGCAGTGTTTATTACTCTACGCACTGGCAGTGGTTATTATCCTACAAACTAGCAGTGGTTATTATCCTATAGACTAGCAGTGGTTATTATCCTACACATTAGTAGTGGTTATTACTCTACGCACTAGCAGTGGTTATTACTCTACAAACTAGCAGTGGTTATTATCCTATAGACTAGCAGTGGTTATTACTCTACAAAGTAGCAGTGGTTATTATCCTATAGACTAGCAGGGGTTATTACTCAACAAACTAGCAGTGGTTATTATCCTACAAACTAGCAGTGGTTATTACTCTACAAACTAGTAGTGGTTATTACTCTACAAACTAGCAGTGGCTATTACGCTACAAACTAGCAGTGGTTATTATTCTACAAACTAGCAGTGGTTGTTAGTCTACAAACTAGCAGAGGTTATTACTCTACACACTAGCAGTGGTTATTACTCTACACACTGGTAGTGGTTATTACTCTACAAAGTATCAGTGGTTATTACTCTACACACTTAGTAATGGTTATTACTCTACAAAGTAGCAGTGGTTATTACTCTACAAACTAGCAGTGGTTATTACTCTACAAACTAGCAGTGGTTATTACTCTACAAACAAGCAGTGGTTATT
>NW_025547815.1:0-10000 GCF_905237065.1 Salmo salar
ACCAAGGACTCATACAGGAAACCAAGGACTCAAACAGGATACCAAGGACTCATACAGGATACCAAGGACTCAAACAGGATACCAAGGACTCATACAGGAAACCAAGGACTCAAACAGGATACCAAGGACTCATACAGGATACCAAGGACTCAAACAGGATACCAAGGACTCAAACAGGATAGCAAGGACTCAAACAGGATAGCAAGGACTCAAACAGGATACCAAGGACTCAACAGGATACCAAGGACTCAAACAGGATACCAAGGACTCAACAGGATACCAAGGACTCAAACAGGATACCAAGGACTCATACAGGATACCAAGGACTCAAACAGGATACCAAGGACTCATACAGGATACCAAGGACTCAAACAGGATACCAAGGACTCAAACAGGATACCAAGGACTCAAACAGGATACCAAGGACTCAAACAGGATACCAAGGACTCAAACAGGATACCAAGGACTCAAACAGGATACCAAGGACTCATACAGGATACCAAGGACTCAAACAGGATACCAAGGACTCAAACAGGATTACAAGGACTCAAACAGGATACCAAGGACTCATACAGGATACCAAGGACTCAAACAGGATACCAAGGACTCAAACAGGATACCAAGGACTCATACAGGATACCAAGGACTCAAACAGGATACCAAGGACTCAAACAGGATACCAAGGACTCAAACAGGATACCAAGGACTCAAACAGGATACCAAGGACTCAAACAGGATACCAAGGACTCAAACAGGATACCAAGGACTCAAACAGGATACCAAGGACTCATACAGGATACCAAGGACTCATACAGGATACCAAGGACTCAAACAGGATACCAAGGACTCATACAGGATACCAAGGACTCAAACAGGATACCAAGGACTCAAACAGGATACCAAGGACTCAAACAGGATACCAAGGACTCAAACAGGATACCAAGGACTCATACAGGATACCAAGGACTCATACAGGATACCAAGGACTCAAACAGGATACCAAGGACTCATACAGGATACCAAGGACTCATACAGGATACCAAGGACTCATACAGGATACCAAGGACTCATACAGGATACCAAGGACTCATTCAGGATACCAAGGACTGAAACAGGATACCAAGGACTCAAACAGGATACTACCCTCTACATCAAACCCTTCAATCCAAATCCTAATTCCAGCCCTAAACCACTGATATTGGACAACGTTACCTGAATGGATTATAACTACCGAGGACTATCAAACCAAACCCTGCAGAGGAAATACAGCGGAAACCCGGAAATACCATCCAACACGACACTGAGTGAGTAATGCTCAGTCTGAACCTACTTCTTCTGAAGTCAAAAAGTAAAAGACAATCCTGATGTTATATAAAGCTCAGTAAACAAGGCTACCAAGCTGCTAGGACAGAACTGACCTGGCTGCAACTTCAATTAGGGAAAACTCTGGTGCCCAACAATGGCAGCAGAGTTTCACAGCCTCCCTTCACCCAAATGCAGAGGCCTTTGCAGCACATGTTATCACAGTACAGTACCCCTTGGAGATTAAAAATAACACTGTACGGAATAAGTACAAACAGAAGCTCCTCAAGGACAATCCAGAGACACTATTTACTAACTGCTACAAAGAGGGGAACATAAGCAATTTAATGAATTCAAAGAGCTGGAGAGAAACATGGTGGAGCTCAGAGAGCTGGAGAGAGACATGGTGGAGCTCAGAGAGATGGAGAGAGAGACATGGTGGAGCTCAGAGAGATGGAGAGAGACATGGTGGAGCTCAGAGAGCTGGAGAGAGACATGGTGGAGCTCAGAGAGCTGGAGAGAGACATGGTGGAGCTCAGAGAGCTGGAGAGAGACATGGTGGAGCTCAGAGAGCTGGAGAGAGACATGGTGGAGCTCAGAGAGCTGGAGAGAGACGTGGTGGAGCTCAGAGAGCTGGAGAGAGAGACATGGTGGAGCTCAGAGAGCTGGAGAGAGACATGGTGGAGCTCAGAGAGCTGGAGAGAGACATGGTGGAGCTCAGAGAGATGGAGAGAGAGACATGGTGGAGCTCAGAGAGCTGGAGAGAGAGACATGGTGGAGCTCAGAGAGCTGGAGAGAGAGACATGGTGGAGCTCAGAGAGCTGAGAGAGAGACATGGTGGAGCTCAGAGAGCTGGAGAGAGACATGGTGGAGCTCAGAGAGCTGGAGAGAGACATGGTGGAGCTCAGAGAGCTGGAGAGAGAGACATGGTGGAGCTCAGAGAGCTGAGAGAGAGACATGGTGGAGCTCAGAGAGCTGGAGAGAGACATGGTGGAGCTCAGAGAGAGACTGGAGAGAGACATGGTGGAGCTCAGAGAGCTGGAGAGAGACATGGTGGAGCTCAGAGAGCTGGAGAGAGACATGGTGGAGCTCAGAGAGCTGGAGAGAGACATGGTGGAGCTCAGAGAGCTGGAGAGAGACATGGTGGAGCTCAGAGAGCTGGAGAGAGAGACATGGTGGAGCTCAGAGAGCTGGAGAGAGACATGGTGGAGCTCAGAGAGCTGGAGAGAGACATGGTGGAGCTCAGAGAGCTGGAGAGAGAGACATGGTGGAGCTCAGAGAGCTGGAGAGAGACATGGTGGAGCTCAGAGAGCTGGAGAGAGACATGGTGGAGCTCAGAGAGCTGGAGAGAGAGACATGGTGGAGCTCAGAGAGCTGGAGAGAGACATGGTGGAGCTCAGAGAGCTGGAGAGAGACATGGTGGAGCTCAGAGAGCTGGAGAGAGAGACATGGTGGAGCTCAGAGAGCTGGAGAGAGACATGGTGGAGCTCAGAGAGAGCTGGAGCGAGAGAGACATGGTGGAGCTCAGAGAGAGCTGAGAGAGAGACATGGTGGAGCTCAGAGAGCTGGAGAGAGACATGGTGGAGCTCAGAGAGCTGGAGAGAGAGACATGGTGGAGCTCAGAGAGCTGGAGAGAGACATGGTGGAGCTCAGAGAGCTGGAGAGAGACATGGTGGAGCTCAGAGAGCTGGAGAGAGACATGGTGGAGCTCAGAGAGCTGGAGAGAGAGACATGGTGGAGCTCAGAGAGCTGGAGAGAGACATGGTGGAGCTCAGAGAGCTGGAGAGAGACATGGTGGAGCTCAGAGAGATGGAGAGAGAGACATGGTGGAGCTCAGAGAGCTGGAGAGAGACATGGTGGAGCTCAGAGAGCTGGAGAGAGACATGGTGGAGCTCAGAGAGCTGGAGAGTGAGACATGGTGGAGCTCAGAGAGCTGGAGAGAGACATGGTGGAGCTCAGAGAGCTGGAGAGAGACATGGTGGAGCTCAGAGAGCTGGAGAGAGAGACATGGTGGAGCTCAGAGAGCTGGAGAGAGAGACATGGTGGAGCTCAGAGAGCTGGAGAGAGACATGGTGGAGCTCAGAGAGCTGGAGAGAGACATGGTGGAGCTCAGAGAGCTGGAGAGAGACATGGTGGAGCTCAGAGAGCTGGAGAGAGACATGGTGGAGCTCAGAGAGCTGGAGAGAGAGACATGGTGGAGCTCAGACACTCAGACGCAGAAAACAGACCAGCACAACAACACCCCCCCCAGCTAACAGCTCTGTAGAAGGAGGGAGAGGAACATCCTCAAGGCACAGTCCTAACAGCACTGAGGAGGGAGAACATCCTCCCTCCCTCCCCCTCTCTCTCTCTTTTCATCTGTCTCCCCTCTCTCTCTCTCTCTTTCCCCAACATCCTCCCTCCCTCTCTCCTCCCCCTCTCTCTCCCTCTCTCTCTCTCTCTCCCCCAACACCCTCTCCCCTCCCCTCTCTCTCTCTCCCCCAACACCCTCTCTCCCCTGCTGTTCTGAATGGGTCTGTATTATGGCCACTCATTTCCACTGGAGCTCCTCCAACACTGGGCACTTAGAATATGTATCTGTCTGGAGTGAATGTTAATGGGAGATTCTGCTGCCGGGCAGCTGCCATTATCACAGAGCTGGACAATGATTATCACTATCTGTTGCTGGGGACACATCTCTGTCAGACTGGATGGGGACACATCTCTGGTTAGACTGGCTGGGGACACATCTCTGTTAGACTGGCTGGGGACACATCTCTGGTTAGACTGGATGGGGACACATCTCTGGTTAGACTGGCTGGGGACACATCTCTGTTAGACTGGATGGGGACACATCTCTGTTAGACTGGCTGGGGACACATCTCTGGTTAGACTGGCTGGGGACACATCTCTGGTTAGACTGGATGGGGACACATCTCTGTTAGACTGGCTGGGGACACATCTCTGGTTAGACTGGCTGGGGACACATCTCTGTTAGACTGGCTGGGGACACATCTCTGTTAGACTGGCTGGGGACACATCTCTGTTAGACTGGCTGGGGACACATCTCTGTTAGACTGGCTGGGGACACATCTCTGTTAGACTGGCTGGGGACACATCTCTGTTAGACTGGCTGGGGACACATCTCTGTTAGACTGGATGGGGACACATCTCTGGTTAGACTGGCTGGGGACACATCTCTGTTAGACTGGATGGGGACACATCTCTGTTAGACTGGCTGGGGACACATCTCTGTTAGACTGGCTGGGGACACATCTCTGGTTAGACTGGCTGGGGACACATCTCTGTTAGACTGGCTGGGGACACATCTCTGGTTAGACTGGCTGGGGACACATCTCTGTTAGACTGGCTGGGGACACATCTCTGGTTAGACTGGCTGGGGACACATCTCTGGTTAGACTGGCTGGGGACACATCTCTGGTTAGACTGGATGGGGACACATCTCTGTTAGACTGGCTGGGGACACATCTCTGTTAGACTGGCTGGGGACACATCTCTGGTTAGACTGGCTGGGGACACATCTCCGTTAGACTGGCTGGGGACACATCTCTGGTTAGACTGGCTGGGGACACATCTCTGTTAGACTGGCTGGGGACACATCTCCGTTAGACTGACTGGGGACACATCTCTGTTAGACTGGCTGGGGACACATCTCTGGTTAGACTGGCTGGGTACACATCTCTGTTAGACTGGATGGGGACACATCTCTGTTAGACTGGCTGGGGACACATCTCTGTTAGACTGGCTGGGGACACATCTCTGGTTAGACTGGCTGGGGACACATCTCTGTTAGACTGGCTGGGGACACATCTCTGTTAGACTGGCTGGGGACACATCTCTGTTAGATTGGCTGGGGACACATCTCTGTTAGACTGGATGGGGACACATCTCTGTTAGACTGGATGGGGACACATCTCTGTTAGACTGGCTGGGGACACATCTCTGTTAGACTGGCTGGGGACACATCTCTGTTTAGACTGGCTGGGGACACATCTCTGTTAGACTGGCTGGGGACAGATCTCTGTTAGACTGGATGGGGACACATCTCTGTTAGACTGGCTGGGGACACATCTCTGGTTAGACTGGCTGGGGACACATCTCTGGTTAGACTGGCTGGGGACACATCTCTGTTAGACTGGCTGGGGACACATCTCTGTTAGACTGGCTGGGGACACATCTCTGTTAGACTGGCTGGGGACACATCTCTGTTAGACTGGCTGGGGACACATCTCTGTTAGACTGGATGGGGACACATCTCTGGTTAGACTGGCTGGGGACACATCTCTGTTAGACTGGATGGGGACACATCTCTGTTAGACTGGCTGGGGACACATCTCTGTTAGACTGGCTGGGGACACATCTCTGTTTAGACTGGCTGGGGACACATCTCTGTTAGACTGGCTGGGGACAGATCTCTGTTAGACTGGATGGGGACACATCTCTGTTAGACTGGCTGGGGACACATCTCTGGTTAGACTGGATGGGGACACATCTCTGGTTAGACTGGCTGGGGACACATCTCTGTTAGACTGGATGGGGACACATCTCTGTTAGACTGGATGGGGACACATCTCTGTTAGACTGGAAGGGGACACATCTCTGTTAGACTGGCTGGGGACACATCACTGTTAGACTGGCTGGGGACACATCTCTGTTAGACTGGCTGGGGACACTTCTCTGTTAGACTGGCTGGGGACACATCTCTGATTAGACTGGCTGGGGACACATCTCTGTTAGACTGGCTGGGGACACATCTCTGGTTAGACTGGCTGGGGACACATCTCTGGTTAGACTGGATGGGGACACATCTCTGGTTAGACTGGATGGGGACACATCTCTGTTAGACTGGCTGGGGACACATCTCTGTTAGACTGGCTGGGGACACATCTCTGGTTAGACTGGCTGGGGACACATCTCCGTTAGACTGGATGGGGACACATCTCTGGTTAGACTGGCTGGGGACACATCTCTGTTAGACTGGCTGGGGACACATCTCCGTTAGACTGGCTGGGGACACATCTCTGTTAGACTGGCTGGGGACACATCTCTGGTTAGACTGGCTGGGGACACATCTCTGTTAGACTGGATGGGGACACATCTCTGTTAGACTGGCTGGGGACACATCTCTGTTAGACTGGCTGGGGACACATCTCTGGTTAGACTGGCTGGGGACACATCTCTGTTAGACTGGATGGGGACACATCTCTGTTAGACTGGCTGGGGACACATCTCTGTTAGACTGGCTGGGGACACATCTCTGTTAGACTGGATGGGGACACATCTCTGGTTAGACTGGCTGGGGACACATCTCTGTTAGACTGGCTGGGGACACATCTCCGTTAGACTGGATGGGGACACATCTCTGGTTAGACTGGATGGGGACACATCTCTGTTAGACTGGATGGGGACACATCTCTGTTAGACTGGATGGGGACACATCTCTGTTAGACTGGCTGGGGACACATCTCTGTTAGACTGGCTGGGGACACATCTCTGTTAGACTGGATGGGGACACATCTTTGTTAGCCTGGCTGGGGACACATCTCTGTTAGACTGGCTGGGGACACATCTCTGTTAGACTGGCTGGGGACACATCTCCGTTAGACTGGCTGGGGACACATCTCTGTTAGACTGGCTGGGGACACATCTCTGTTAGACTGGATGGGGACACATCTCTGATTAGACTGGCTGGGGACACATCTCTGTTAGACTGGATGGGGACACATCTCTGTTAGACTGGATGGGGACACATCTCTGTTAGACTGGCTGGGGACACATCTCTGTTAGACTGGCTGGGGACACAGCTCTGTTAGACTGGATGGGGACACATCTTTGTTAGCCTGGCTGGGGACACATCTCTGTTAGACTGGCTGGGGACACATCTCTGTTAGACTGGCTGGGGACACATCTCCGTTAGACTGGCTGGGGACACATCTCTGTTAGACTGGCTGGGGACACATCTCTGTTAGACTGGATGGGGACACATCTCTGATTAGACTGGCTGGGGACACAGAGTGGGAGGGAGAGGAAGAGGGAGAGGGAGTAATGGAGAGAGAGAGGAAGAGTGAGAGGGAGAGGGAGTAATGGAGAGAGAGAGAGGGAGTAATGGAGAGAGAGAGGGAGTAATGGAGAGAGAGAGGGAGTAATGGAGAGGGAGAGGGAGTGAGGGAGAGGGAGTAATGGAGAGAGAGAGGAAGAGTGAGAGAGAGAGGGAGTAATGGAGAGAGAGAGGGAGTAATGGAGAGGGAGTAATGGAGAGGGAGAGGGAGTAATGGAGAGAGAGAGGGAGTAATGGAGAGGGAGTAATGGAGAGAGAGAGGGAGTAATGGAGAGAGAGAGGGAGTGAGGGAGAGGGAGAGGGAGTAATGGAGAGGGAGAGGGAGTCATGGAGAGGGAGTGAGGGAGAGGGAGTAATGAGAGGGAGTGAGGGAGAGGGAGTAATGGAGAGGGAGAGGGAGTCATGGAGAGGGAGGGAGTAACAGGCTGACTGGCTCTCATTCAGGCAAATGAGTAATAAGTGCACTCAGGCTATCCGGAAGGCCAAAGTTAGTTACTTTAAGGAGCAGTTCTCTCTCTGTGGGTCTAAACCCAAGAAGTTCTGGAAAACGGTTAAAGACCTGGAGAATAAACCCTCCTCCTCACAGCTGCCCAAGTCCCTTAATGTTGATGATGTGGTTGTTACGGACAAGAAGCACATGGCTGAGCTCTTTAATCACCACTTCATTAAGTCAGGATTCCTATTTGACTCAGCCATGCCTCCTTGCCCGCCCAACATTTCCTCATCTCCCTCCTAATGCGACTATCCCCGATGCTCCTCCCTCTTTTCCCCCCTGCCCCGCTACAAAGTTTCTCCCTGCAGGCGGTCACTGAGTCCGAGGTGCTAAAGGAGCTCCTTAAACTTGACCCCCCCCAAAAAAACTATCTGGGTCAGACGGTTTAGACCCTTTCTTCTTTAAGGTTGCTGCCCCTATAATCGCCAAGCCCTATCTCCGACCTTTTTAACCTGTCTCTCCTCTCTGGGGAGGTTCCCATTGCTTGGAAGGCAGCCACGGTTCATCCTTTATTTAAAGGGGGAGATCAAGTTGATCCTAACTGTTATAGGCCTATTTCTATTTTGCCCCGTTTAACAAAAGTGTTGGAAAAACTGTCTTGACGTCTATAGTATTCTCTCTGGTTTGCAATCTGGTTTCCTGCTCAGGTTATGGATGTGTCACTGTAACCTTAAAGGTCCTCAATGATGCCCTTGATTCTAAGCAATATTGTGCTGCTATTTTGTATTGACTTGGCCAAAGCTTTTGATACAGTAGACCATTCCATTCTTCTGGGCCGGCTAAGGAGTTTTGGTGTCTCTGTCCTGGTTTGCTAACTACCTCTCTCAAAGAGTGCAGTGTATAAAGTCAGAACATCTGCTGTCTCAGCCACTGCCTGTCCCCAAGGGAGCGCCCCAAGGCTCGATCCTAGGCCCCATGCTCTTCTCAGTTTACGTCAACAACATTGCTCAGGCAGTAGGAAGCTCTCTCATCCAGTTATATACAGGTGATACAGTCTTATAGTCAGCTGGCCTCTCCAACGGATTTTGTGTTAAATTCTCTACAACAAAGCTTTCTTAATGTCCAACAAGCTTTCTCTACCCTTAACCTTGTTCTGAACACCTCCAAAACAAAGGTAATGTGGTTTGGTAAGAAGAATGTCCCTCTTCCCCACAGGTGTTGTTACTACCTCTGAGGGTTTAGAGCTTGAGGTAGTCTCCTCATGCAAGTACTAGGGAGTACGGCTAGACGGTACACTGTCCTTCTCTCAGCACATATCAAAGCTGCAGGCTAAAGTTAAATCTAGACTTGGTTTCCTCTATCGTAATCGCTCCTCTTTCACCCCAGCTGCCAAACTAACCCTGATTCAGATGACCATCCTACCCATGCTAGATTACGGAGATGTAATTTATAGATCGGCAGGTAAGGGTGCTCTCGAGTGGCTAGATGTTCTTTACCATTCGGCCATCAGATTTGCCACCAATGTTCCTTACAGGACACATCACTGCACTCTATACTCCTCTGTAAACTGGTCATCTCTGTTTACCCGTCGCAAGACCCACTGGTTGATGCTTATTTATAAAACCCTCTTAGGTCTCACTCTCCCCCCATCTGAGATATCTACTGCAGCCCTCATCCTCCCCATACAGCACCCGTTCACTCCCCCCTATCTGAGATATCTACTGCAGCCCTCATCCTCCACATACAACACCCGTTCTGCCAGTCACATTCTGTTAAATGTCCCCAAAGCGAACACATCCCTGGGTCGCTCGTCTTTTCAGTTCGCTGCAGTCGGCGACTGGAACGAGCTGCAACAAACACTCAAACTGGACAGTTTTATCTCCATCTCTTCATTCAAAGACTCAATCACGGACACTCTTACTGACAGTTGTGGCTGCTTTGTGTGATGTATTGTTGTCTCTACCTTCTTGCCCTTTGTGCTGTTGTCTGAGCCCAATAAGTTTGTACCCTGTTTTCTGCTCCTTCCATGTTGTGTTGCTACCATGTTATTGTCATGTTGTGTTGCTACCATGCTGTGTTGCTACCATGTTATTGTCATGCTGTGTTCCTACCATGTTGTGTTTCTACCATGCTGTGTTCCTACCATGTTGTGTTGCTACCATGCTGTGTTTCTACCATGCTGTGTTTCTACCATGTTGTGTTGCTAC
>NW_025547815.1:15000-148818 GCF_905237065.1 Salmo salar
TGAAGCCTGTTCTCAGAAGGAGGCTGAGCTGAGGGAACACTCTGAAGCCTGTTCTCAGAAGGAGGCTGAGCTGAGGGAACACTCTGAAGCCTGTTCTCAGAAGGAGGCTGAGCTGAGGGAACACTCTGAAGCCTGTTCTCAGTAGGAGGCTGAGCTGAGGGAACACTCTGAAGCCTGTTCTCAGAAGGAGGCTGAGCTGAGGGAACACTCTGAAGCCTGTTCTCAGTAGGAGGCTGAGCTGAGGGAACACTCTGAAGCCTGTCCTCAGAAGGAGGCTGAGCTGAGGGAACACTCTGAAGCCTGTTCTCAGAAGGAGGCTGAGCTGAGGGAACACTCTGAAGCCTGTTCTCAGAAGGAGGCTGAGCTGAGGGAACACTCTGAAGCCTGTTCTCAGAAGGAGGCTGAGCTGAGGGAACACTCTGAAGCCTGTTCTCAGAAGGAGGCTGAGCTGAGGGAACACTCTGAAGCCTGTTCTCAGAAGGAGGCTGAGCTGAGGGAACACTCTGAAGCCTGTTCTCAGAAGGAGGCTGAGCTGAGGGAACACTCTGAAGCCTGTTCTCAGTAGGAGGCTGAGCTGCGGGAACACTCTGAAGCCTGTTTAATAGTTTTCTGGACGCAGGGCCAGAGAGGAACCTGGTCAGCCTGTTAGAGAACGGACAGTTAAAGCTGAGTCAGCAGTTATCATTAGAGGTCGACCGATTGTGATTTTTCAACGCCGATATCGATACCGATTATTGGAGGACCAAAAAAAGCCGGTGCCGATTAATCGGCCGATTTTTATATATTTGTAATAATGACAATTACAACAATACTGAAAGAACACTTATTTTAACTTAATATAATACATCAATAAAATCAATTTAGTCTCAAAAAAATAATGAAACATGTTCAATTTGGTTTAAATAATGCAAAAACAAAGTGTTGGAGAAGAAAATAAAAGTGCAGTCCTGGCTTCCTGTCTCCACTCTGTCCAGCAGGGCCTCACCTGCTATTGGCTTCCTGTCTCCACTCTGTCCAGCAGGGCCTCACCTGCTATTGGCTTCCTGTCTCCACTCTGTCCAGCAGGGCCTCACCTGCTATTGGCTTCCTGTCTCCACTCTGTCCAGCAGGGCCTCACCTGCTATTGGCTTCCTGTCTCCACTCTGTCCAGCAGGGCCTCACCTGCTATTGGCTTCCTGTCTCCACTCTGTCCAGCAGGGCCTCACCTGCTATTGGCTTCCTGTCTCCACTCTGTCCAGCAGGGCCTCACCTGCTATTGGCTTCCTGTCTCCACTCTGTCCAGCAGGGCCTCACCTGCTATTGGCTTCCTGTCTCCACTCTGTCCAGCAGGGCCTCACCTGCTATTGGTTCCTGTCTCCACTCTGTCCAGCAGGGCCTCACCTGCCATTGGCTTCCTGTCTCCACTCTGTCCAGCAGGGCCTCACCTGCTATTGGTTCCTGTCTCCACTCTGTCCAGCAGGGCCTCACCTGCCATTGGCTTCCTGTCTCCACTCTGTCCAGCAGGGCCTCCCTCACCTGCCATTGGCTTCCTGTCTCCACTCTGTCCAGCAGGGCCTCCCTCACCTGCCATTGGCTTCCTGTCTCCACTCTGTCCAGCAGGGCCTCACCTGCTATTGGTTCCTGCCTGTCTAGTGTCTGCCTGTATGTCTGCTTGTCTAACTGTCTGTCTTTCCGCCTGCCTTTCCGCCTGTCTGTCTGCCTGCCTGCCTGCCTGCCTTCCTTCCTTCCTTCCTTCCTTCCTTCCTTCCTTCCTTCCTTCCTTCCTTCCTTCCTTCCTTCCTTCCTTCCTTCCTTCCTTCCTTCCTTCCTTCCTTCCTTCCTGCCTGCCTGCCTGCCTGCCTGCCTTCCTTCCTTCCTTCCTTTCCGCCTGGCTGTATGTCTGTCTTTCTGCCTGTCTAGTGGCTGCCTGTCAGCCTGTTTGCCTGTTTGCCTGTCTAGTGGCTGCCTGTCAGCCTGTCAGCCTGTTTGCCTGTCTAGTGGCTGCCTGTCTGCCTGTCTAGTGGCTGCCTGTCTGTCTGCCAGTCTATATACAGTGTTGTAACGATGTGCAAATAGTTAAAGTACAAAAAGGGGAAATAAATAAACATAAAAATGGGTTGTATTTACAATGGTGTTTGTTCTTCACTGGTTGACCTTTTCTTGTGGCAACAGGTCACACATCTTGCTGCTGTGATGGACACTGTGGTATTTCACCCAGTAGATATGGGAGTTTATCAAAATCGGGTTTGTTTTCTAATTCTTTGTGTATCTGTGTAATCTGAGGGAAATATGTGTGTCTAATATGGTCATACATTTGGCAGGAGGTTAGGAAGTGCAGCTCAGTTTCCACCTCATTTTGTTGGCAGTGTTGCACATAGCCTGTCTTCTCTTGAGAGCCAGGTCTGCCTACGGTGGCCTTTCTCAATAGCAAGGCAACGCTCACTGAGTCTGTACATAGTCAAAGCTTTCCTTAAGTTTGGGTCAGTCACAGTGGTCAGGTATTCTGCCACTGTGTTCTCTCTCTGTTTAGGGACAAATAGCATTCTAGTTTGCTCTGTTTTTTTGTTAATTCTTTCCAATGTGTCAAGTAATTATCTTTTTATTTTCTCATGATTTGTTTGGGTCTAATTGTGTTGCTGTCCTGGGGCTCTGTGGGGTCTGATTGTGTTGCTGTCCTGGAGCTCTGTGGGGTCTGTTTGTGTTGCTGTCCTGGGGCTCTGTGGGGTCTGCTTGTGTTGCTGTCCTGGGGCTCTGTGGGGTCTGTTTGTGTTGCTGTCCTGGGGCTCTGTGGGGTCTGTTTGTGTTGCTGTCCTGGGGCTCTGTGGGGTCTGCTTGTGTTGCTGTCCTGGGGCTCTGTGGGGTCTGTTTGTGTTGCTGTCCTGGGGCTCTGTGGGGTCTGATTGTGTTGCTGTCCTGGGGCTCTGTGGGGTCTGATTGTGTTGCTGTCCTGGGGCTCTGTGGGGTCTGTTTGTGTTGCTGTCCTGGGGCTCTGTGGGGTCTGTTTGTGTTTGTGAACAGAGCCACAGGACCAGCTTGCTTAGGGGACTCTTCTCCAGGTTCATCTCTCTGTAGGTGATGGCTTTGTTATGGAAGGTTTGGGAATCGCTTCCTTTTAGGTGGTTGTAGAATTTTACTTCTCTTTTCTGGATTTTGATAATTAGCGAGTATCGTCCTAATTCTGCTCTGCATATTTGGTGTTTTATGTTGTAAACAGAGGATTTTTAGCAGAATTCTGCATGCAGAGTCTCAATTTGGTGTTTGTCCCATTTTGTGAATTCTTGGTTGGTGAGTGGACCCTCTCTCTCTCTGTCTCTCTCTGTCTCTCTGTCTCTCTCTCTCTCTGTCTCTCTCTGTCTCTCTGTCTCTCTGTCTCTCCCCCTGTCTCTCTCTCTCTCTGTCTCTCTCTCTCTCTCTCTCTCTCTCTCATGATGTTGTAACTGTCTGTCTACTATGTAAATTATGTAAATACACAGCCCTATAAATAGGACTCTGCTCGCTGTGATGACATTCCTCCCCCTCCTCCTTCTCCCTCCCTCCCTCCTCTCCTCTCCTCCCTCTCATCCCACCAACCCTCTCCTCCCCCTCCTCCCACCAACCCTCTCCTCCCCCTCCTCCTTCTCCCTCCCCTCCTCTCCTCTCCTCCTTCTCCCTCCCCTCTCCTCCCCTCCTCCCTCCCCTACTCTCCTCCCTCTCCTCCCTCCCCTACTCTCCTCCCTCTCCCTCCCCTCTCCTCCTCTACTCCCCTCCTCCCTCCCTCTATTCTCCTCCTCCCTCTCCTCCCCCTCATCCCACCAACCTTCTCCTCCCCCTCCTCCTCCCTCCCCTCCTCTCCTCTCCTCCTTCTCCCTCCCCTCTCCTCCTCTCCTCCCCTCCTCCCCTCCTCCCTCCCTCTATTCCCCTCCTCCCTCTCCTCCCCCTCCTCCCTCTCCTCCCCCTCATCCCACCAACCTTCTCCTCCCCCTCCTCTCCTCTCCCTCCCCTCCTCTCCTCTCCTCCTTCTCCCTCCCCTCTCCTCCTCTCCTCCCCTCCTCCCCTCCTCCCTCTTGTCTCCTCCTCTCCATGGTCTTCTCAGCTCTGGTCTGGTCTGGTCTGGGTGGGTCTGAGACAGGGAGATCCAGGCTGGGTGGGTCTGAGACAGGGAGATCCAGGCTGGGTGGGTCTGAGACAGGGAGATCCAGGCTGGGTGGGTCTGAGACAGGGAGATCCAGGCTGGGTGGGTCTGAGACAGGGAGATCCAGTCTGGGTGGGTCTGAGACAGGGAGATCCAGGCTGGGTGGGTCTGAGACAGGGAGATCCAGTCTAGGTGGGTCTGAGACAGGGAGATCCAGTCTAGGTGGGTCTGAGACAGGGAGATCCAGGCTGGGTGGGTCTGAGACAGGGAGATCCAGTCTGGGTGGGTCTGAGACAGGGAGGTCCAGGCTGGGTGGGTCTGAGACAGGGAGATCCAGGCTGGGTGGGTCTGAGACAGGGAGATCCAGGCTGAGTGGGTCTGAGACAGGGAGGTCCAGGCTGGGTGGGTCTGAGACAGGGAGATCCAGTCTGGGTGGGTCTGAGACAGGGAGATCCAGTCTGGGTGGGTCTGAGACAGGGAGATCCAGGCTGGGTGGGTCTGAGACAGGGAGATCCAGGCTGAGTGGGTCTGAGACAGGGAGATCCAGGCTGGGTGGGTCTGAGACAGGGAGATCCAGGCTGGGTGGGTCTGAGACAGGGAGATCCAGGCTGGGTGGGTCTGAGACAGGGAGATCCAGTCTGGGTGGGTCTGAGACAGGGAGATCCAGTCTAGGTGGGTCTGAGACAGGGAGATCCAGGCTGGGTGGGTCTGAGACAGGGAGATCCAGTCTAGGTGGGTCTGAGACAGGGAGATCCAGGCTGGGTGGGTCTGAGACAAGGAGATCCAGGCTGGGTGGATTTGAGACAGGGAGATCCAGGCTGGGTGGGTCTGAGACAGGGAGATCCAGGCTGGGTGGGTCTGAGACAGGGAGATCCAGGCTGGGTGGGTCTGAGACAGGGAGATCCAGGCTGGGTGGGTCTGAGACAGGGAGATCCAGGCTGGGTGGGTCTGAGACAGGGAGATCCAGGCTGGGTGGGTCTGAGACAGGGAGATCCAGTCTGGGTGGGTCTGAGACAGGGAGATCCAGGCTGGGTGGGTCTGAGACAGGGAGATCCAGTCTAGGTGGGTCTGAGACAGGGAGATCCAGTCTAGGTGGGTCTGAGACAGGGAGATCCAGGCTGGGTGGGTCTGAGACAGGGAGATCCAGTCTGGGTGGGTCTGAGACAGGGAGATCCAGGCTGGGTGGGTCTGAGACAGGGAGATCCAGTCTAGGTGGGTCTGAGACAGGGAGATCCAGGCTGGGTGGGTCTGAGACAGGGAGATCCAGTCTGGGTGGGTCTGAGACAGGGAGATCCAGGCTGGGTGGGTCTGAGACAGGGAGATCCAGGCTGAGTGGGTCTGAGACAGGGAGATCCAGGCTGGGTGGGTCTGAGACAGGGAGATCCAGGCTGAGTGGGTCTGAGACAGGGAGGTCCAGGCTGGGTGGGTCTGAGACAGGGAGGTCCAGGCTGGGTGGGTCTGAGACAGGGAGATCCAGGCTGGGTGGGTCTGAGACAGGGAGATCCAGGCTGGGTGGGTCTGAGACAGGGAGATCCAGGCTGAGTGGGTCTGAGACAGGGAGGTCCAGGCTGGGTGGGTCTGAGACAGGGAGATCCAGTCTGGGTGGGTCTGAGACAGGGAGATCCAGTCTGGGTGGGTCTGAGACAGGGAGATCCAGTCTGGGTGGGTCTGAGACAGGGAGATCCAGGCTGGGTGGGTCTGAGACAGGGAGATCCAGGCTGAGTGGGTCTGAGACAGGGAGATCCAGGCTGGGTGGGTCTGAGACAGGGAGATCCAGGCTGGGTGGGTCTGAGACAGGGAGATCCAGGCTGGGTGGGTCTGAGACAGGGAGATCCAGTCTGGGTGGGTCTGAGACAGGGAGATCCAGTCTAGGTGGGTCTGAGACAGGGAGATCCAGGCTGGGTGGGTCTGAGACAGGGAGATCCAGTCTAGGTGGGTCTGAGACAGGGAGATCCAGGCTGGGTGGGTCTGAGACAAGGAGATCCAGGCTGGGTGGATTTGAGACAGGGAGATCGAGGCTGGGTGGGTCTGAGACAGGGAGATCCAGGCTGGGTGGGTCTGAGACAGGGAGATCCAGGCTGGGTGGGTCTGAGACAGGGAGATCCAGGCTGGGTGGGTCTGAGACAGGGAGATCCAGGCTGGGTGGGTCTGAGACAGGGAGATCTAGGCTGGGTGGGTCTGAGACAGGGAGATCCAGGCTGGGTGGGTCTGAGACAGGGAGATCCAGGCTGGGTGGGTCTGAGACAGGGAGATCCAGGCTGGGTGGGTCTGAGACAGGGAGATCCAGTCTAGGTGGGTCTGAGACAGGGAGATCCAGGCTGGGTGGGTCTGAGACAGGGAGATCCAGGCTGGGTGGGTCTGAGACAGGCAGATCCAGGCTGAGTGGGTCTGAGACAGGGAGGTCCAGGCTGGGTGGGTCTGAGACAGGGAGATCCAGGCTGGGTGGGTCTGAGACAGGGAGATCCAGTCTAGGTGGGTCTGAGACAGGGAGATCCAGGCTGGGTGGGTCTGAGACAGGGAGATCCAGTCTAGGTGGGTCTGAGACAGGGAGATCCAGGCTGGGTGGGTCTGAGACAGGGAGATCCAGTCTAGGTTGGTCTGAGACAGGGAGATCCAGTCTAGGTGGGTCTGAGACAGGGAGATCCAGGCTGGGTGGGTCTGAGACAGGGAGATCCAGTCTAGGTGGGTCTGAACCAGCACCCTTCTCCCTCCTTCTAAAACATAACACTACAGAGGTTGTAAATAACATTCAGCATCGGCATTAAAAGATTTGGATTTAAAACACTAAACCTCTCTGGAGAGTCTTCTTTAGAGGAGAGAGGGAAGGAGGGAGGGAGGGAGAGAGAGAGAGAGAGAGGGGGAGTGGTGGGGAGAGAGGGGGAGGGGGAGAGTGAGGGAGGGAGGGAGAGAGAGAGGGAGGGGAGAGGGAGAGAGAGGGGGGACAGGTGGGGAGAGAGAGAGGGGGAGGGAGAGAGAGAGGGAGGGGGAGAGGGAGAGAGAGGGGGGACAGGTGGGGAGAGAGAGAGGGAGGGGAGAGGGAGAGAGAGGGGGGGACAGGTGGGGAGAGAGAGAGGGAGGGGGAGAGGGAGAGAGAGGGGAGAGAGAGATGAGGGAGGGAAGGAGAGGGGAGAGGCGGGGAGAATGGAGTTATGAAGTCATGTTGTTCTATCCAAACTGACCTCAACTCCATCAGTATTCTGTTAGGGGGTCAGCTCCATCAGTATTCTGTTAGGGGGTCAGCTCCATCAGTATTCTGTTAGGGGGTCAACTCCATCAGTATTCTGTTAGGGGTCAGCTCCATCAGTATTCTGTTAGGGGTCAGCTCCATCAGTATTCTGTTAGGGGTCAGCTCCATCAGTATTCTGTTAGGGGGTCAGCTCCATCAGTATTCTGTTAGGGGGTCAGCTCCATCAGTATTCTGTTAGGGGGTCAGCTCCATCAGTATTCTGGGGACCCTTGTTATGGGTGGTGACCGTGCGGTATCTCTGGGAGGACTGGGACCCTTGTTGTGGGTGGTGACTGTGGGGTGGGGGGATTGGTTGGGGTCAAGTCAGTTAACGATTCAGGAAGTGAATTGAAATTCAGTTCATAGTTTGAAAATCAATCAGCCATTGTTGTTGCCTGTCTCTGGGTTGCAGGGTTTCTCTTCCTCTCTCTGGACGGATGGAGGAGGGAAGGAAGGAAGGAAGGAAGGGAGGGAGGGAGGGAGGGAGGGAGGGAGGGAGGGAGAGTGGGAGGGAGGGAGGGAGGGAGGAGGAGGAAGGGAGAGAGGGAGGGAGGACCACAAACCTTCCTCTCTCTGTTACTGGCTGGTTATACTGCTGCTCTGAGGGAGGACAACAAGCCTTCCTCTCTCTGTTACTGGCTGGTTATACTGCTGCTCTGAGGGAGGGAGGGAGGGAGGGAGGGAGGGGGAGAGACTTGTTACTGGCTAGCCTGCTGGTCTGGAAGGGGAGAGGAGAACGGAGAAAGGACGAGGTAGGGAGGGAGGGGAGAGAGGGGAGAGTGTGAGAGAGGGAGGGAGGGAGGGAGGGGAGAGTGTGAGGAGGGAGGGAGGGGAGAGTGTGAGGAGGGAGGGAGGGGAGAGAGAGAGAGGGATGGGAGAGTGTGAGGAGGGAGGGAGGGGAGAGAGAGAGAGGGAGGGAGGGGAGGGAGGGAGGGGAGAGTGTGAGGGAGGGAGGGAGGGGAGGGAGGGAGGGGAGAGTGTGAGGGAGGGAGGGAGGGGAGGGAGGGAGGGGAGAGTGTGAGAGGAGGGAGGGAGGGAGGAGAGAGAGAGGGAGGGAGGGAGGAGAGGGAGAGAGAGAGAGGGAGGGAGGAGAGAGAGGCAGGGAGGAGAGAGAGAGGGAGGGAGGGAGGAGAGGGAGAGAGAGAGAGGGAGGGGAGAGTGTGAGGGAGGGAGGGAGGGGAGGGAGGGAGGGGAGAGTGTGAGGGAGGGAGGGAGGGAGGGGAGAGTGAGAGGAGGGAGGGAGGGAGGAGAGAGAGAGGGAGGGAGGGAGGAGAGGGAGAGAGAGAGAGGGAGGGAGGAGAGAGAGAGGCAGGGAGGAGAGAGAGAGGGAGGGAGGGAGGAGAGGGAGAGAGAGAGAGGGAGGGAGGAGAGAGAGAGGCAGGGAGGAGAGAGAGAGGGAGGGAGGGGAGAGAGAAGGAGGGAGAGAGAGGGAGGGAGGGGAGAGGGAGAGGGATGGAGAGAGGGAGGGAGGGGAGAGCGAGAGGGAGGGAGGGGAGAGGGAGAGGGAGGGAGAGAGGGAGGGAAGGGAGAGAGAGGGAGGGAGGGAGGGAGAGGGAGGAGGGAGGGAGGGGAGAGGGAGAGAGAGGGAGGGGAGAGGGAGGGAGAGAGGGAGGGAGGGGAGAGAGAGAGAGAGGGAGGGGAGAGGGAGGGGAGAGGGAGGGAGGGAGGGAGAGGGAAAGAGACAGCTCAGCAGTGCCGTTCCTCCTCAGCCCTCCACCTGCAGACCCACGGGCCAATCAGACCCAGAGGACTCTGTCGCCGGGCAGACAACACAGACATCTCAGCTGAACTTCACCACTGGGATGGAAATGAAAGGAAGTCATTTTGCAGAGAATTTGAGGTTTTTCCTTTGTGGTTTGAGGGGGTGAGGATTAACAGCTCAATACCTCTCCTCTCCTCTCCTCTCCTCTCCTCTCCTCTCCTCTCCTCTCCTCTCCTCTCCTCTCCTCTCCTCTCCTCTCCTCTCCTCTCCTCTCCTCTCCTCTCCTCTCCTCTCCTCTCCTCTCCTCTCCTCTCCTCTCCTCTCTCTACCCACCTCAGGGTTAACAGCTCAATACCTCTCCTCTCCTCTCCTCTCCTCTCCTCTCCTCTCCTCTCCTCTCCTCTCCTCTCCTCTCCTCTCCTCTCCTCTCCTCTCCTCTCCTCTCCTCTCTCTCTACCCACCTCAGGGTTAACAGCTCAATACCTCTCCTCTCCTCTCCTCTCCTCTCCTCTCCTCTCCTCTCTCTCTACCCACCTCAGGGTTAACAGCTCAATACCTCTCTTCTTTTAAAAAAAATGATATTTTCACCTTTATTTAACCAGGTAGGCTAAATGACATCCCTGAAGTCGAGGATCGGTAGGATGGTCAGTTTTACGAGGGTATGTTTGGCAGCTTGAGTGAAGGATGCTTTGTTGCGAAATAGGAAGCCGATTCTAGATTTAACTTTGGATTGGAGATGTTTGATGTGAGTCTGGAAGGAGAGTTTACTGTCTAACCAGACACCCAGGTATTTGTAGTTGTCCACATATTCTAAGTCAGAGCCGTCCAGAGTAGTGATGCAGGACAGGCGGGCAGGTGCAGGCAGCGATCGCTTGAAGAGCATGCATTTAGTTTTACTTGTATTTAGGAGCAGTTGGAGGCCACGGAAGGAGAGTTGTATGGCATTGAAGCTCGTCTGGAGGTTAGTTAACACAGTGTCCAAAGAAGGGCCAGATGTATACAGAATGGTGTCGTCTGCGTAGAGGTGGATCAGAGAATCACCCGCAGCAAGAGAGACATCATATATGTATACAGAGAAAATAGTCGGCCTGAGAATTGAACCCTGTGGCACCCCCATAGAGACTGCCAGAGGTCCGGACAACAGGCCCTCCAATTTGACACACTGAACTCTGTCTGAGAAGTAGTTGGTGAACCAGGCGAGGCAGTCATTAGAGAAGCCAAGGCTGTTGAGTCTGCCGATAAGAATGTGGTGATTGACAGAGTCGAAAGCCTTGGCCAGGTTGATGAAGACGGCTGCACAGTACTGTCTTTTATCGATGGTGATTATGATGTCGTTTAGGACCTTGAGCGTGGCTGAGGTGCACCCGTGACCAGCTCTGAAACATGATTGCACAGCGGAGAAGGTTCGGTGGGATTCGAAATGGTCAGTAATCTGTTTGTTGACTTGGCTTTCAAAGACCTTAGAAAGGCAGGGTAGGATGGATATAGGACTGTAACAGTTTGGGTCTAGAGTGTCTCCCCCTTTGAAGAGGGGGATGACCGCGGCAGCTTTCCAATCTTTGGGAATCTCAGACGATACGAAAGAGAGGTTGAACAGGCTAGTAATCCAGGTTGCAACAATTTCGGCGGATCATTTTAGAAAGAGAGGGTGCAGATTGTCTAGCCCGGCTGATTTGTAGGGGGTCCAGATTTTGCAGCTTTTTCAGAACATCAGCTGACTGGATTTGGGCGAAGGAGAAATGCGGGTGGTGGGCTTGGGCAAGTTGCTGCAGGGGGAGCTGAGATGTTGGCCGGGGTAGGGGTGGCCAGGTGGAAAGCATGGACAGCTGTAGAAAAAATGCTTATTGAAATGATCTATCGTAGATTTATCGGTGGTGACAGAGTTTCCTATCCTCAGTTCAGTGGGCAGCTGGGAGGAGGTGCTCTTATTCTCCATGGACCATACAGGGTCCCAAAACTTTTTGGAATTAG
The DNA here is from genome assembly GCF_905237065.1 of Salmo salar. Taxonomy (NCBI): domain Eukaryota; kingdom Metazoa; phylum Chordata; class Actinopteri; order Salmoniformes; family Salmonidae; genus Salmo; species Salmo salar. Next base: position 25,990 of record NW_025547815.1, read on the forward strand.
TGCTACAGGAAGCAAATTTATGTTTGAAAAAGCTAGCCTTGGCTTTCCTAACTGACTGAGTATATTGGTTCCTGATTTCCCTGAAGTGTTGCATGTCGCGGGGGCTATTCGATGCTAATGCAGAACGCCACAGGATGTTTTTGTGCTGGTCAAGGGCAGTCAGGTCTGGAGAGAACCAAGGGCTATATCTGTTCTTAGTTCTACATTTTTTGAATGGGGCATGCTTATCTAAGATGGTGAGGAAAGCACTTTAAAAGAACGACCAGGCATCCTCTACTGACGGCATGAGGTCAATATCCTTCCAGGATACCCGGGCCAGGTCGATTAGAAAAGGCCTGCTCGCTGAAATGTTTTAGGGAGCGTTTGACAGTGATGAGGGTTGGTCGTTTGACCGCGGACCCGTTACGGACGCAGGCAATGAGGCAGTGATCACTGAGATCCTGGTTGAAGACAGCAGAGGTGTATTTAGAGGGCAGGTTGGTCAGGATGATATCTAAGAGGGTGCCCATGGTTACGGATTTAGGATTGTACCTGGTAGGTTCCTTGATCGTTTGTGTGAGATTGAGGGCATCTAGCTTAGATTGTAGGACGGCCGGGGTGTTAATTAAGCATGTCCCAGTTTAGGTCACCTAGCAGCACGAGCTCTGAAGATAAAGGCTAAAGGCTATAAGAACCTGGGGAATGGGAGTGGTGCTGGGGGCTGCAGGACCTGGGTTAACCTCTACATCACCAGAGGAGGAGTAGGATAAGGGTACGGCTAAAGGCTATAAGAACCTGGGGAATGGGAGCGGTGCAGGGGGCTGCAGGGCCTGGGTTAACCTCCACATCACCAGAGGAACAGAGGAGGAGTAGGATAAGGGTACGGCTAAAGGCTATAAGAACCTGGGGAATGGGAGTGGTGCAGGGGGCTGCAGGGCCTGGGTTAACCTCTACATCACCAGAGGAACAGAGGAGGAGTAGGATAAGGGTACGGCTAAAGGCTATAAGAACTGGTCGTCTAGTGCGTTCAGAACAGAGAGCCAAAGGAGCAGATTTCTGGGCGCGGAAGAATAGATTCAAGGCATAATGTACAGACAGAGGTATGGTAGGATGTGAATACAGTGGAGGTTAACCTAGGCATTGAGTGATGATTAGAGAGGTTTTGTCTCTAGAGCAGGGGTGTCAAACTCAAATACCCAGTGGGCCAAAATGTAAAACCTGAACAAAGATGCGGGCCAACATTGAACAAATGAACCTTTTAATATGGACCCAAACAAGTTTTGCTTTAACATTGAATATGGAACAAGCATCGCTTATTACCATACAATATATAATTTAACAGTGGAGACATGCAAAATCGAATTTCAAATGAAAAAAAACACATCAATGGCATTCATTTATTAAATAAATAAAATGTAAATAAAAATCGTATTCCTCTTTTCTATTTGCAGCCTTCTGATTTAAATACCAAAATAAACTTTTTTCCACTGGCTAATAATTTTACAAATAAAATGATAATACTCCACGGATGAAGACTGACAGCTGAGCAGTATCAGATGCGTCGCAGCTCTCATCCACAGCGAGGGAGAACGCAACGAAATCTTTTCCCTTTTCCATCAGCTGGTCATACAGACTGGTGGCAAGATCACATGTGCGATCAGCTACTGTGTTCCTGCTCAGGCTAACGTTTGAAAATGCTTGCTTTTTCTCTGGGCATACGAGGTCACAAACTTTCATCATGCACTTTTTTCACTAACTCTCCCTCATTAAAGGGCCGGGCTGATTTTGCGATCTCTGCTGCCACTATATAACTAGCCTTTACAGCAGCCTCACTTTGTGATGTGGCTTTTTTGAACATATTCCGTTGTGAAACCAAACGTCTTTTCATCTCCTCTACTTTCTGGCTCTTTTGAGTCATGTCCAGGTCCTTGTATTTGTCATGGTGTTTCGTTTCATAGTGTCGTCTAATGTTGTACTCCTTACTTACAGCCACGTTGACTCCACAAACAAGACAAACAGGTTTGTCTTTTACATATGTAAACAGATATTCTGCCTCCCACTTGTCCAGAAAGCTCCTGTTTTCTGCCTTTCTTTTCGCCATTTTTGGGAAGGGATAGCGCGCTGACAGTCGTAGCGTCTATGTTGCTATGACTACTGTCACAGAGGAGAGGGCGTTTCTGGGTCCTGTCCTGATTGGCGCGCGAAAACAACAGCAGAGCATTATGGGATTCGTAGTATTAGCGGTGAATGCGCTGTATAATACCGGCGGGCCAGCTCTAGTAGTAATTTGGTATTGTCTCGCGGGCCAAATATAATTACCCCGCGGGCCAGAGTTTGACACCCATGGTCTAGAGGCACCATTTAAGCCAGGTGAGGTCACTGCATGTGTGGGGGGTGGAACAAAAGGGCTAGGTAAGGCATATTGGGCATATTAACCCCTCAGGGTTAGACCCCAGGGTTAGACCTCAGGGTTAGACCCAGGGTGAGACCTTAGGGTGAGTCCTCAGGGTTAGACCTGAGGGTTAGACCTCAGGGTTTGACCCCAGGGTTAGACCTCAGGGTTAGACCCCAGGGTTAGACCTGGGGGTTAGACCCCAGGGTTAGACCCGAGGGTGAGTCCTGAGGGTTAGACCTCAAGGTTAGACCCCAGGGTTAGACCCCAGGGTTAGACCTGAGGGTTAGACCCCAGGGTTAGACCTCAGGGTTAGACCCCAGGGTTAGACCTGAGGGTGAGTCCTGAGGGTGAGTCCTGAGGGTTAGACCTCAAGGTTAGACCCCAGGGTTAGACCTGAGGGTTAGACCCCAGGGTTAGACCTGAGGGTTAGACCCCAGGGTTAGACCTCAGGGTGAGTCCTGAGGGTTAGACCCCAGGGTTAGACCTCAGGGTGAGTCCGATTGGGTGGATTTAATTATGCTGTGCCGTAAAAGCCTTGGTTTCTGTCTTTCTCTCGGAGGACCTGAGCCCTAGGACCATGCCTCAGGACTACCTGGTATGATGACTCCTTGCTGTCCCCAGTCCACCTGGCCGTGCTGCTGCTCCAGTTTCAACTGTTCTGCCTGCGGCTATGGAACCCTGACCTGTTCACCGGACGTGCTTGTTTCACCCTCGACAACTACTATGATTATTATTATTTGACCATGCTGGTCATTTATGAACATTTTAACATCTTGACCATGTTCTGTTATAATATCCACTCTGCACAGCCAGAAGAGGACTGGCCACCTCACATAGCCTGGTTCCTCTCTAGGTTTCTTCCTAGGTTTTTGGCCTTTCTAGGGAGTTTTTCCTAGGGAGTTTTTCCTAGCCACCGTGCTTCTTTCACATGCATTGCTTGCTGTTTGGGGTTTTAGGCTGGGTTTCTGTACAGCACTTTGAGATATCAGCTGATGTACGAAGGGCTATATAAATACATTTGATTTGATTTGATTTGTGCCGCAGTACCGGGCAACGACCCATTACTTCATCGGGTGAAAGGAGGAGGGAGGAAGCTTCATTATCAAATGGAACAGTAATCCGACTAGCATGGTGCATCGTTCACAAACCTGCATCTATCTAAGGTATACCCCTTTACAACTGACTAGGTATCCCCCCTTTACAACTGACTAGGTACCCCCCTTTACAACTGACTAGGTATCCCCCCTTTACAACTGACTAGGTATCCCCCCTTTACAACTGACTAGGTATCCCCCCTTTACAAGTGACTAGGTATCCCCCCTTTACAACTGACTAGGTATCCCCCCTTTACAACTGACTAGGTATCACCCCCTTTACAAGTGACTAGGTATCCCCCCTTTACAACTGACTAGGTATCCCCCCTTTACAACTGACTAGGTATCCCCCCTTTACAACTGACTAGGTATCCCCCCTTTACAACTGACTAGGTATCCCCCCTTTACAACTGACTAGGTATCCCCCCTTTACAACTGACTAGGTATCCCCCCTTTACAACTGACTAGGTATCCCCCCTTTACAACTGACTAGGTATCCCCCCTTTACAACTGACTAGGTATCCCCCCTTTACAACTGACTAGGTATCCCCCTTTACAACTGACTAGGTATCCCCCTTTACAACTGACTAGGTATCCCCCTTTACAACTGACTAGGTATCCCCCCTTTACAACTGACTAGGTATCCCCCCTTTACAACTGACAAGGTATCCCCCTTTACAACTGACTAGGTATCCCCCCCTTTACAACTGACTAGGTATCCCCCTTTACAACTGACTAGGTATCCCCCTTTACAACTGACTAGGTATCCCCCTTTACAACTGACTAGGTATCCCCCCTTTACAACTGACTAGGTATCCCCCTTTACAACTGACTAGGTATCCCCTTTACAACTGACTAGGTATCCCCCTTTACAACTGACTAGGTATCCCCCCTTTACAACTGACTAGGTATCCCCCTTTACAACTGACTAGGTATCCCCCCTTTACAACTGACTAGGTATCCCCCTTTACAACTGACTAGGTATCCCCCCTTTACAACTGACTAGGTATCCCCCTTTACAACTGACTAGGTATCCCCCTTTACAACTGACTAGGTATCCCCCCCTTTACAACTGACTAGGTATCCCCCCTTTACAACTGACTAGGTATCTCCCCTTTACAACTGACTAGGTATCCCCCCTTTACAACTGACTAGGTATCCCCCCTTTACAACTGACTAGGTATCCCCCTTTACAACTGACTAGGTATCCCCCTTTACAACTGACTAGGTATCCCCCCTTTACAACGGACTAGGTATCCCCCCTTTACAACTGACTAGGTATCCCCCCTTTACAACTGACTAGGTATCCCCCCTTTACAACTGACTAGGTATCCCCCTTTACAACTGACTAGGTATCCCCCCTTTACAACTGACAAGGTATCCCCCCTTTACAACTGACTAGGTATCCCCCTTTACAACTGACTAGGTATCCCCCCTTTACAACTGACTAGGTATCCCCCCTTTACAACTGACTAGGTATCCCCCCTTTACAACTGACTAGGTATCCCCCTTTACAACTGACTAGGTATCCCCCCTTTACAACTGACTAGGTATCCCCCCTTTACAACTGACTAGGTATCCCCCCTTTACAACTGACTAGGTATCCCCCTTTACAACTGACTAGGTATCCCCCTTTACAACTGACTAGGTATCCCCCTTTACAACTGACTAGGTATCCCCCTTTACAACTGACTAGGTATCCCCCCCTTTACAACTGACTAGGTATCCCCCTTTACAACTGACTAGGTATCCCCCCTTTACAACTGACTAGGTATCCCCCCTTTACAACTGACTAGGTATCCCCCTTTACAACTGACTAGGTATCCCCCCTTTACAACTGACTAGGTATCCCCCTTTACAACTGACTAGGTATCCCCCTTTACAACTGACTAGGTATCCCCCCTTTACAACTGACTAGGTATCCCCCTTTACAACTGACTAGGTATCCCCCTTTACAACTGACTAGGTATCCCCCCTTTACAACTGACTAGGTATCCCCCTTTACAACTGACTAGGTATCCCCCTTTACAACTGACTAGGTATCCCCCCTTTACAACTGACTAGGTATCCCCCTTTACCACTGACTAGGTATCCCCCCTTTACAACTGACTAGGTATCCCCCTTTACAACTGACTAGGTATCCCCCCTTTACAACTGACTAGGTATCCCCCCTTTACAACTGACTAGGTATCCCCCCTTTACAACTGACTAGGTATCCCCCTTTACAACTGACTAGGTATCCCCCCTTTACAACTGACTAGGTATCCCCCCTTTACAACTGACTAGGTATCCCCCCCCTTTACAACTGACTAGGTATCCCCCTTTACAACTGACTAGGTATCCCCCCCTTTACAACTGACTAGGTATCCCCCCTTTACAACTGACTAGGTATCCCCCCTTTACAACTGACTAGGTATCCCCCTTTACATCTGACTAGGTATCCCCCCTTTACAACTGACTAGGTATCCCCCCCTTTGCCCAGTGTGATGTGTAACAGACAGACAGAGTGCAAAACACGCCTCCACGGGCCCCCCAGCGAGGGGCCTCATGCAATCCAACCATAACCCGATGTTAACTCCTCCCAGTGCGGTAACCCGGGCCAGATAAACGAAACCCCTTATTGTCACTACCTCACCAGTCTGCTCCGAGTCGCTCCTACCCTCCTCCTCTCCTCTCCTCCTCCTCCACGTCTGGTCGAAGAGAGTGGCTTCCTTGTTTTGGGGGATGGACCATAGTCCGTGAAGCCTTCAGCGGATCGGAGAGGTGTTTTCCCGGTAAGGGAGGATCCCCGGTAGTAAGGGAAGAGGTGTTTTCCCCGGTAGTACAGCGGAGAGAGAGGAATAGTCTGAACAAATGCTATGCGGATACACTTTTTAAAAACAAATGACTTTAACTTGGTAACAATATGGATTATGTCGTTGTCAAGGGAATGTGAACGGATACCGGAGACAGACTCAGACTGGAAGTTTTGAAGGGCCGATCACGGCGCCTCTAACCCCGGGTCCGGTTTTATTACCGGCGTCCCATTTTTCTTCCCCCGGGGGTAGCCCCATGCAAAACATAACGGCACCGGGCAGCCCCAATAACAACTCTGATGTTATTTGTTCCTGTAACGGCACCGGTCCCCAGCCGGAGGGAATGGAGATATGTAAGTAGTAAATGTAGTGGAAATCCCGTATGCCGCTTTTGGAAAACGGAAATGATATTTGTTTGTATTACTGTGATTTATCACTATGTTACATTTTACGTATCGGTTACGCGCATGTAAACAACGATGTGTTTTTATAAACGAGAGGTACACGTTGTAGAGGATTATTAAAATACAATTTTGGTTATGGTTTGGGAACTTTTTATCAGTCAAATATACGTGTTTGGTTGGTGTTGCGGTGTTTTCGCTGTCGGTCGTTTTGTGGTTACGTTACCGTCTCGCTGTCGTCGTTTTGTGGTTACGTTACCGTCTCGCTGTCGGTCGTTTTGTGGTTACGTTACCGTCTCGCTGTCGGTAGTTTATATATCTATATATTACCCCGATTAGAGTTTCACGGTGAAGGGAGATATATAACCCTGATGACAGTTTCACGGTGATGAAGGGAGATATATTACCCTGATGACAGTTTCACAGTTTCACGGTGATGAAGGGTATATATTACCCTGATGACAGTTTAACGGTGATGAAGGGTATATATTACCCCGATGACAGTTTCACGGTGATGAAGGGTATATATTACCCTGATGACAGTTTCACGGTGATGACAGTTTCACCCCGATGACAGTTTCACGGGACTTGCTGGGTTACGTTGTTGTGTTGAGATGTTGTTTGAATGGAATGTTGACAAATCTACTGATTTCATTACAGAAGATAAGACGAGACAGACGTTACAGTGTGGTGTGTGACAGACAGACAGACAGACAGACAGACAGCTGAGGGAACTATATTCAGCCAGCCAGTCAGCTGAGGGAACTATATTCAGCCAGCCAGTCAGCTGAGGGAACTACATTCAGCCAGCCAGCCAGCTGAGGGAACTACATTCAGCCAGCCAGTCAGCTGAGGGAACTACATTCAGCCAGCCAGCCAGCCAGCCAGTCAGCTGAGGGAACTACATTCAGCCAGTCAGCCAGCCAGCTGAGGGAACTACATTCAGCCAGCCAGCCAGCTGAGGGAACTACATTCAGCCAGCCAGCCAGCCAGTCAGTCAGTCAGCTGAGGGAACTACATTCAGCCAGCCAGCCAGTCAGCCAGCTGAGGGAACTACATTCAGCCAGCCAGCCAGCTGAGGGAACTACATTCAGCCAGCCAGCCAGTCAGTCAGTCAGCTGAGGGAACTACATTCAGCCAGCCAGCCAGCCAGTCAGTCAGCCAGCTGAGGGAACTACATTCAGCCAGCCAGCCAGCCATCCAGCTGAGGGAACTACATTCAGCCAGCCAGTCAGCTGAGGGAACTACATTCAGCCAGCCAGCCAGCTGAGGGAACTAAATTCAGCCAGTCAGCCAGCTGAGGGAACTACATTCAGCCAGCCAGTCAGCCAGCTGAGGGAACTACATTCAGCCAGCCAGCCAGCTGAGCGAACTACATTCAGCCAGCCAGCCAGCTGAGGGAACTACATTCAGCCAGCCAGCCAGCTGAGGGAACTACATTCAGCCAGCCAGCCAGCTGAGGGAACTACATTCAGCCAGCCAGCCAGCTGAGGGAACTACATTCAGCCAGTCAGCCAGCCAGTCAGTCAGCTGAGGGAACTACATTCAGCCAGCCAGCCAGCTGAGGGAACTACATTCAGCCAGCCAGCCAGCTGAGGGAACTACATTCAGCCAGCCAGCCAGCCAGTCAGTCAGCCAGCTGAGGGAATTACATTCAGCCAGTCAGCCAGCTGAGGGAACTACATTCAGCCAGTCAGCCAGCTGAGGGAACTACATTCAGCCAGCCAGTCAGCCAGCTGAGGGAACTACATTCAGCCAGTCAGCCAGCTGAGGGAACTACATTCAGCCAGTCAGCCAGTCAGCTGAGTGAACTACATTCAGCCAGCCAGCCAGCTGAGGGAACTACATTCAGCCAGCCAGCCAGCCAGCTGAGGGAACTACATTCAGCCAGCCAGCCAGCCAGCTGAGGGAACTACATTCAGCCAGCCAGCCAGTCAGCTGAGGGAACTACATTCTGCCAGCCAGCCAGCCAGTCAGCTGAGGGAACTACATTCAGCCAGCCAGCCAGTCAACTGAGGGAACTACATTCAGCCAGCCAGTCAGCCAGCTGAGGGAACTACATTCAGCCAGCCAGTCAGCCAGCTGAGGGAACTACATTCAGCCAGCCAGTCAGCCAGCTGAGGGAACTACATTCAGCCAGTCAGCCAGCTGAGGGAACTACATTCAGCCAGCCAGCCAGCTGAGGGAACTACATTCAGCCAGCCAGCCAGCTGAGGGAACTACATTCAGCCAGCCAGCCAGCTGAGGGAACTACATTCAGCCAGCCAGCCAGCTGAGGGAACTACATTCAGCCAGCCAGCCAGCTGAGGGAACTACATTCAGCCAGCCAGTCAGCCAGCTGAGGGAACTACATTCAGCCAGCCAGTCAGCCAGCTGAGGGAACTACATTCAGCCAGCCAGCCAGCTGAGGGAACTACAGCCAGCCAGCCAGCCAGCCAGTCAGTCAGCCAGCTGAGGGAACTACATTCAGCCAGCCAGCCAGCCAGCTGAGGGAACTACATTCAGCCAGCCAGTCAGCTGAGGGAACTACATTCAGCCAGTCAGCCAGCTGAGGGAACTACATTCAGCCAGCCAGCCAGCTGAGGGAACTACATTCAGCCAGCCAGCCAGCTGAGGGAACTACATTCAGCCAGTCAGCCAGTCAGCTGAGGGAACTACATTCAGCCAGCCAGCCAGCCAGCAGAGGGAACTACATTCAGCCAGCCAGCCAGTCAGCTGAGGGAACTACATTCAGCCAGCCAGCCAGTCAGCTGAGGGAACTACATTCAGCCAGCCAGCCAGTCAGCTGAGGGAACTACATTCAGCCAGCCAGTCAGCTGAGGGAACTACATTCAGCCAGCCAGTCAGCCAGCTGAGGGAACTACATTCAGCCAGTCAGCCAGCTGAGGGAACTACATTCAGCCAGTCAGCCAGCTGAGGGAACTACATTCAGCCAGTCAGCCAGCTGAGGGAACTACATTCAGCCAGCCAGCCAGCTGAGGGAACTACATTCAGCCAGCCAGCCAGCTGAGGGAACTACATTCAGCCAGCCAGCCAGCTGAGGGAACTACATTCAGCCGGTGACCAAGCTGAGGGAACTACATTCAGCCAGTCAGCCAGCTGAGGGAACTACATTCAGCAAGCCAGCCAGCTGAGGGAACTACATTCAGCCAGCCAGCCAGCTGAGGGAACTACATTCAGCCAGCCAGCCAGCTGAGGGAACTACATTCAGCCAGCCAGTCAGCCAGCTGAGGGAACTACATTCAGCCAGCCAGTCAGCCAGCTGAGGGAACTACATCCAGCCAGCCAGCCAGCTGAGGGAACTACAGCCAGCCAGCCAGCCAGCCAGTCAGTCAGCCAGCTGAGGGAACTACATTCAGCCAGCCAGCTGAGGGAACTACATTCAGCCAGCCAGTCAGCTGAGGGAACTACATTCAGCCAGTCAGCCAGCTGAGGGAACTACATTCAGCCAGCCAGCCAGCTGAGGGAACTACATTCAGCCAGTCAGCCAGTCAGCTGAGGGAACTACATTCAGCCAGCCAGCCAGCCAGCAGAGGGAACTACATTCAGCCAGCCAGTCAGCTGAGGGAACTACATTCAGCCAGCCAGCCAGTCAGCTGAGGGAACTACATTCAGCCAGCCAGCCAGTCAGCTGAGGGAACTACATTCAGCCAGCCAGCCAGTCAGCTGAGGGAACTACATTCAGCCAGCCAGTCAGCTGAGGGAACTACATTCAGCCAGCCAGTCAGCCAGCTGAGGGAACTACATTCAGCCAGTCAGCCAGCTGAGGGAACTACATTCAGCCAGTCAGCCAGCTGAGGGAACTACATTCAGCCAGCCAGCCAGCTGAGGGAACTACATTCAGCCAGTCAGCCAGCTGAGGGAACTACATTCAGCCAGCCAGCCAGCTGAGGGAACTACATTCAGCCAGCCAGTCAGCTGAGGGAACTACATTCAGCCAGCCAGTCAGCTGAGGGAACTACATTCAGCCAGCCAGCCAGCTGAGGGAACTACATTCAGCCAGTCAGCCAGCTGAGGGAACTACATTCAGCCAGCCAGCCAGCTGAGGGAACTACATTCAGCCAGCCAGCCAGCTGAGGGAACTACATTCAGCCAGCCAGTCAGCCAGCTGAGGGAACTACATTCAGCCAGCCAGCCAGCCAGTCAGTCAGCTGAGGGAACTACATTCAGCCAGCCAGCCAGCTGAGGGAACTACATTCAGCCAGCCAGCCAGTCAGTCAGCCAGCTGAGGGAACTCCATTCAGCCAGCCAGCCAGCCAGCTGAGGGAACTACATTCAGCCAGCCAGTCAGCTGAGGGAACTACATTCAGCCAGCCAGCCAGCTGAGGGAACTACATTCAGCCAGCCAGCCAGCTGAGGGAACTACATTCAGTCAGTCAGCCAGCTGAGGGAACTACATTCAGCCAGTCAGCCAGTCAGCTGAGGGAACTACATTCAGCCAGCCAGCCAGCCAGCAGAGGGAACTACATTCAGCCAGCCAGTCAGCTGAGGGAACTACATTCAGCCAGCCAGCCAGCCAGCTGAGGGAACTACATTCAGCCAGCCAGCCAGTCAGCTGAGGGAACTACATTCAGCCAGCCAGTCAGCCAGCTGAGGGAACTACATTCAGCCAGCCAGTCAGCCAGCTGAGGGAACTACATTCAGCCAGCCAGTCAGCCAGCTGAGGGAACTACATTCAGCCAGCCAGTCAGCCAGCTGAGGGAACTACATTCAGCCAGTCAGCCAGCTGAGGGAACTACATTCAGCCAGCCAGTCAGCCAGCTGAGGGAACTACATTCAGCCAGCCAGTCAGCTGAGGGAACTACATTCAGCCAGCCAGTCAGCTGAGGGAACTACATTCAGCCAGCCAGCCAGCTGAGGGAACTACATTCAGCCAGTCAGCCAGCTGAGGGAACTACATTCAGCCAGTCAGCCAGCTGAGGGAACTACATTCAGCCAGTCAGCCAGCTGAGGGAACTACATTCAGCCAGTCAGCCAGCTGAGGGAACTACATTAAGCCAGCCAGCCAGCCAGCTGAGGGAACTACATTCAGCCAGCCAGTCAGCCAGCTACATTCAGCCAGCCAGTCAGCTGAGGGAACTACATTCAGCCAGCCAGCCAGTCAGCTGAGGGAACTACATTCAGCCAGTCAGCCAGCAGAGGGAACTACATTTAGCCAGCCAGCCAGCCAGCCAGCTGAGGGAACTACATTTGCCAGCCAGCCAGCCAGCCAGCTGAGGGAACTACATTCAGCCAGCCAGCCAGCTGAGGGAACTACATTCAGCCAGCCAGCCAGCTGAGGGAACTACATTCAGCCAGCCAGCCAGCTGAGGTAACTACATTCAGCCAGCCAGCCAGTCAGCTGAGGGAACTACATTCAGCCAGCCAGCCAGCCAGCTGAGGGAACTACATTCAGCCAGCCAGTCAGCTGAGGGAACTACATTCAGCCGGTCAGCCAGCTGAGGGAACTACATTCAGCCAATCAGCCAGCTGAGGGAACTACATTCAGCCAGCCAGTCAGCCAGCTGAGGGAACTACATTCAGCCAGTCAGCCAGCTGAGGGAACTACATTCAGCCAGTCAGCTGAGTGAACTACATTAAGCCAGCCAGCCAGCTGAGGGAACTACATTCAGCCAGCCAGCCAGCCAGCTGAGGGAACTACATTCAGCCAGCCAGCCAGTCAGCTGAGGGAACTACATTCAGCCAGCCAGTCAGCTGAGGGAACTACATTCAGCCAGCCAGCCAGCCAGTCAGCTGAGGGAACTACATTCAGCCAGCCAGCCAGCTGAGGGAACTACATTCAGCCAGCCAGTCAGCCAGTTGAGGGAACTACATTCAGCCAGCCAGTCAGCCAGCTGAGGGAACTACATTCAGCCAGTCAGCCAGCTGAGGGAACTACATTCAGCCAGTCAGCCAGCTGAGGGAACTACATTCAGCCAGTCAGCCAGCTGAGGGAACTACATTCAGCCAGCCAGCCAGCTGAGGGAACTACATTCAGCCAGCCAGCCAGCTGAGGGAACTACATTCAGCCAGCCAGCCAGCTGAGGGAACTACATTCAGCCAGCCAGCCAGCTGAGGGAACTACATTCAGCCAGCCAGCCAGCTGAGGGAACTACATTCAGCCAGCCAGCCAGCTGAGGGAACTACATTCAGCCAGCCAGTCAGCCAGCTGAGGGAACTACATTCAGCCAGCCAGCCAGCCAGTCAGTCAGCCAGCTGAGGGAACTACATTCAGCCAGCCAGTCAGCCAGCTGAGGGAACTACATTCAGCCAGCCAGTCAGCCAGCTGAGGGAACTACATTCAGCCAGCCAGTCAGCCAGCTGAGGGAACTACATTCAGCCAGCCAGTCAGCCAGCTGAGGGAACTACATTCAGCCAGCCAGCCAGCTGAGGGAACTACATTCAGCCAGTCAGCCAGCTGAGGGAACTACATTCAGCCAGCCAGCCAGCTGAGGGAACTACATTTAGCCAGCCAGCCAGCCAGCCAGCTGAGGGAACTACATTCAGCCAGCCAGCCAGCTGAGGGAACTACATTCAGCCAGCCAGCCAGCTGAGGGAACTACATTCAGCCAGCCAGCCAGCTGAGGTAACTACATTCAGCCAGCCAGCCAGTCAGCTGAGGGAACTACATTCAGCCAGCCAGCCAGCTGAGGGAACTACATTCAGCCAGTCAGCCAGCTGAGGGAACTACATTCAGCCAGCCAGTCAGCCAGCTGAGGGAACTACATTCAGCCAGTCAGCCAGTCAGCTGAGTGAACTACATTCAGCCAGCCAGCCAGCTGAGGGAACTACATTCAGCCAGCCAGCCAGCCAGCTGAGGGAACTACATTCAGCCAGCCAGCCAGTCAGCTGAGGGAACTACATTCAGCCAGCCAGTCAGCTGAGGGAACTACATTCAGCCAGCCAGCCAGCCAGTCAGCTGAGGGAACTACATTCAGCCAGCCAGCCAGCCAGTCAGCTGAGGGAACTACATTCAGCCAGCCAGCCAGTCAGCTGAGGGAACTACATTCAGCCAGCCAGTCAGCCAGCTGAGGGAACTACATTCAGCCAGCAAGTCAGCCAGCTGAGGGAACTACATTCAGCCAGCCAGTTAGCCAGCTGAGGGAACTACATTCAGCCAGCCAGTCAGCCAGCTGAGGGAACTACATTCAGCCAGCCAGTCAGCCAGCTGAGGGAACTACATTCAGCCTGCCAGTCAGCCAGCTGAGGGAACTACATTCAGCCTGCCAGTCAGCCAGCTGAGGGAACTACATTCAGCCAGCCAGCCAGCTGAGGGAACTACATTCAGCCAGCCTGCCAGCTGAGGGAACTACATTCAGCCAGCCAGCCAGCTGAGGGAACTACATTCAGCCAGCCAGCCAGCTGAGGGAACTACATTCAGCCAGTCAGCCAGCTGAGGGAACTACATTCAGCCAGCCAGTCAGCCAGCTGAGGGAACTACATTCAGCCAGCCAGTCAGCCAGCTGAGGGAACTACATTCAGCCAGCCAGTCAGCCAGCTGAGGGAACTACATTCAGCCAGCCAGCCAGCCAGTCAGTCAGCCAGCTGAGGGAACTACATTCAGCCAGCCAGTCAGCCAGCTGAGGGAACTACATTCAGCCAGCCAGTCAGCCAGCTGAGGGAACTACATTCAGCCAGCCAGTCAGCCAGCTGAGGGAACTACATTCAGCCAGCCAGTCAGCCAGCTGAGGGAACTACATTCAGCCAGTCAGCCAGCTGAGGGAACTACATTCAGCCAGTCAGCCAGCTGAGGGAACTACATTCAGCCAGCCAGTCAGCTGAGGGAACTACATTCAGCCAGCCAGTCAGCTGAGGGAACTACATTCAGCCAGCCAGCCAGCTGAGGGAACTACATTCAGCCAGTCAGCCAGCTGAGGGAACTACATTCAGCCAGACAGCCAGCTGAGGGAACTACATTCAGCCAGTCAGCCAGCTGAGGGAACTACATTCAGCCAGCCAGCCAGCCAGCTGAGGGAACTACATTCAGCCAGCCAGTCAGCCAGCTACATTCAGCCAGCCAGTCAGCTGAGGGAACTACATTCAGCCAGCCAGTCAGCTGAGGGAACTACATTCAGCCAGTCAGCCAGCTGAGGGAACTACATTCAGCCAGCCAGCCAGCTGAGGGAACTACATTTAGCCAGCCAGCCAGCCAGCCAGCTGAGGGAACTACATTCAGCCAGCCAGCCAGCTGAGGGAACTACATTCAGCCAGCCAGCCAGCTGAGGTAACTACATTCAGCCAGCCAGCCAGTCAGCTGAGGGAACTACATTCAGCCAGCCAGCCAGCCAGCTGAGGGAACTACATTCAGCCAGCCAGCCAGTCAGCTGAGGGACCTACATTCAGCCAGCCAGCCAGCCAGCTGAGGGAACTACATTCAGCCAGCCAGCCAGTCAGCTGAGGGAACTACATTCAGCCAGCCAGCCAGTCAGCTGAGGGAACTACATTCAGCCAGCCAGCCAGTCAGCTGAGGGAACTACATTCAGCCAGCCAGCCAGTCAGCTGAGGGAACTACATTCAGCCAGCCAGTCAGCTGAGGGAACTACATTCAGCCAGCCAGCCAGCTGAGGGAACTACATTCAGCCAGCCAGCCATCTGAGGGAACTACATTCAGCCAGCCAGCCAGCTGAGGGAACTACATTCAGCCAGCCAGTCAGCTGAGGGAACTACATTCAGCCAGCCAGCCAGCTGAGGGAACTACATTCAGCCAGCCAGTCAGCTGAGGGAACTACATTCAGCCAGCCAGTCAGTCAGCTGAGGGAACTACATTCAGCCAGCCAGCCAGCCAGCTGAGGGAACTACATTCAGCCAGCCAGCCAGCCAGCTGAGGGAACTACATTCAGCCAGCCAGCCAGCTGAGGGAACTACATTCAGCCAGCCAGTCAGTCAGCTGAGGGAACTACATTCAGCCAGCCAGCCAGCCAGCTGAGGGAACTACATTCAGCCAGCCAGCCAGCCAGCTGAGGGAACTACATTCAGCCAGCCAGCCAGCCAGCTGAGGGAACTACATTCAGCCAGCCAGCCAGCTGAGGGAACTACATTCAGCCAGCCAGTCAGTCAGCTGAGGGAACTACATTCAGCCAGCCAGCCAGCTGAGGGAACTACATTCAGCCAGCCAGTCAGCTGAGGGAACTACATTCAGCCAGCCAGCCAGCTGAGGGAACTACATTCAGCCAGCCAGTCAGCTGAGGGAACTACATTCAGCCAGCCAGTCAGCTGAGGGAACTACATTCAGCCAGCCAGTCAGTCAGCTGAGGGAACTACATTCAGCCAGCCAGTCAGCCAGCTGAGGAAACTACATTCAGCCAGCCAGTCAGTCAGCTGAGGGAACTACATTCAGCCAGCCAGTCAGCCAGCTGAGGGAACTACATTCAGCCAGCCAGCCAGTCAGCTGAGGGAACTACATTCAGCCAGCCAGCCAGTCAGCTGAGGGAACTACATTCAGCCAGTCAGTCAGCTGAGGGAACTACATTCAGCCAGCCAGCCAGTCAGCTGAGGGAACTACATTCAGCCAGTCAGTGTCTGGGTTCCTCACCCCCCTCTACTTGTTCCCAACCTTCCCCTGTGTGTGTGTGTGTGTGTGTGTGTGTGTGTGTGTGTGTGTGTGTGTGTGTGTGTGTGTGTGTGTGTGTGTGTGACAGGCCATTAGTCAGACCAGAGGGGGGTGTGTGTGTCTCATGTCTCTCTAGATGGTCTGAGGCGATAACGCTGCCCGGGGCGATAACGCTGTCTGGGGCGATAACGCCGTCTGGGGCGATAACGCCGTCTGAGGCGATAACGCCGTCTATTCTCCCACTGTGTACTCTCTGTTTAGGGCCAAATAGCATTCTAGTTTGCTCTGTTTTTTTGTTAATTCTTTCCAATATGTCAAGTAATTATCTTTTAGTTTTCTCATGATTTGTTTGGGTCTAATTGTGTTGCTGTCCTGGGGCTCTGTGGGGTCTGTTTGTGTTGCTGTCCTGGGGCTCTGTGGGGTCTGTTTGTGTTGCTGTCCTGGGGCTCTGTGGGGTCTGTTTGTGTTGCTGTCCTGGGGCTCTGTGGGGTCTGTTTGTGTTGCTGTCCTGGGGCTCTGTGGGGTCTGTTTGTGTTGCTGTCCTGGGGCTCTGTGGGGTCTGTTTGTGTTGCTGTCCTGGGGCTCTGTGGGGTCTGTTTGTGTTGCTGTCCTGGGGCTCTGTGGGGTCTGTTTGTGTTGCTGTCCTGGGGCTCTGTGGGGTCTGTTTGTGTTGCTGTCCTGGGGCTCTGTGGGGTCTGATTGTGTTGCTGTCCTGGGGCTCTGTGGGGTCTGATTGTGTTGCTGTCCTGGGGCTCTGTGGGGTCTGTTTGTGTTGCTGTCCTGGGGCTCTGTGGGGTCTGTTTGTGTTGCTGTCCTGGGGCTCTGTGGGGTCTGTTTGTGTTTGTGAACAGAGCCCCAGGACCAGCTTGCTTAGGGGACTCTTCTCCAGGTTCATCTCTCTGCAGGTGATGGCTTTGTTATGGAAGGTTTGGGAATCGCTTCCTTTTAGGTGGTTGTAGAATTTAACGGCTCTTTTCTGGATTTTTGATCATTAGCGGGTATCGTCCTAATTCTGCTCTGCATTATTTGGTGTTTTATGTTGTACACAGAGGAGTCTCAATTTGGTGTTTGTCCCATTTTGTGAATTGTTGGTTGGTTGCCTGGTCAGAAGTAGTGAATTTCCTTTCTCCTTACAGGAAATTACAACCTGATCTCTGGGTCGCTCCTTCTTTTATAAAATTTAACCTTTATTTAACGAGGCAAGTCAGTTAAGAACTAATTCTTATTTATAATGACGGTCTACCGGGGAACAGTGGGGTTAACTGCCTTATTCAGGGGGCAGAACGACAGATTTTTACCTTGTCAGCTCGGGGGATTCTTGCTGGACATTACAGATGTGAGATCCTCTCACTGGGCCCTGAACGTGACAGGTAGGAGATCCTCTCACTGGGCCCTGAACGTGACAGGTAGGAGATCCTCTCACTGGGCCCTGAACGTGACAGATAGGAGATCCTCTCACTGGGCCCTGAACGTGACAGATAGGAGATGTGAGATCCTCTCACCGGGCCCTGAACGTGACAGATAGGAGATGTGAGATCCTCTCACTGGGCCCTGAACGTGACAGGTAGGAGATCCTCTCACTGGGCCCTGAACGTGACAGATAGGAGATCCTCTCACTGGGCCCAGAACGTGACAGATAGGAGATGGGAGATCCTCTCACTGGGCCCTGAACGTGACAGGTAGGAGATCCTCTCACTGGGCCCTGAACGTGACAGATAGGAGATCCTCTCACTGGGCCCTGAACGTGACAGATAGGGTAGGAGATCCTCTCACTGGGCCCTGAACGTGACAGATAGGAGATCCTCTCACTGGGCCCTGAACGTGACAGATAGGAGATCCTCTCACTGGGCCCTGAACGTGACAGATGTGAGATCCTCTCACTGGGCCCTGAACGTGACAGATGTGAGATCCTCTCACTGGGCCCTGAACGTGACAGATAGGAGATGTGAGATCCTCTCACTGGGCCCTGAACGTGACAGATAGGAGATGTGAGATCCTCTCACTGGGCCCTGAACGTGACAGATAGGAGATGTGAGATCCTCTCACTGGGCCCTGAACGTGACAGATAGGAGATGTGAGATCCTCTCACTGGGCCCTGAACGTGACAGGTAGGAGATGTGAGATCCTCTCACTGGGCCCTGAACGTGACAGATAACACACACTGGGTTATCCTAGTACAGCTTTAATGCTATAATGCCCTGAGTGCATCCCAACGGGCACCCTATTCCCTATAGCGTAGGGTACTACTTGGTACTGGTTTGCCATTTGGCTGATGTAGGATATTTGTGGTGTCTGGAGTCGTCCTCTGTATTCATCAGTGATTCACAGGGTGTCTGATTCTCAGCCACCTCTCCCCCAGACTGCAGCCTCCTCCCCCGCTGTCTGGCAGCTCGAGACTACCTCCCCCTCCCTCCCTCCCCCACCAGCTGACTGCTGACCCCCAGGGCCCTGGGGCAGAGAGAGAGAGAGACAGAGGAAGAGGGGCTGACTGGTCTATTGTCTGTAGGGAGAGAGAGAGGAAGAGGGGCTGACTAGTCTATTGTCTGTAGGGAGAGAGGGCAGTGTGTCTGTACAAAAATGCATGCACTCACAACTTTATATCTCTGGATAAAAGCGTCTGCTAAATGACTCAAATTGAAATGTCTGGTCTGGTGAAGGGCCCTCGCCCCCTTCCAGCAGACTGCTGACCTGAGGGAGAGAGAGAAGGAGAGGGGCTGGCTGGTATACTGTCTGGAGGGAGAGAGAGAAGGAGAGGGGCTGGTCTACTGTCTGGAGGGGAGAGGGAGAAGGAGAGGGGCTGGTCTACTGTCTGGAGGGAGAGGGAGAAGGAGAGGGGCTGGTCTACTGTCTGGAGGGAGAGGGAGAAGGAGAGGGGCTGGTCTACTGTCTGGAGGGAGAGAGAGAAGGAGAGGGGCTGGTCTACTGTCTGGAGGGAGAGAGAGAAGGAGAGGGGCTGGTCTACTGTCTGGAGGGAGAGAGAGAAGGAGAGGGGCTGGTCTACTGTCTGGAGGGAGAAGGTCTACTGTCTGGAGGGAGAGGGAGAAGGAGAGGGGCTGGTCTACTGTCTGGAGGGAGGGAGGGAGAGAAGGAGAGGGGCTGGCTGGTCTACTGTCTGGAGGGAGAGAGAGAAGGAGAGGGGCTGGTCTACTGTCTAGAGGGAGAGAGAGACACAGACAGACAGACCTACCTACAAAGTATGTGAGGGATGGCTGGGGGGTAACGGTCACCCCGTCCTTAAGGTGGTTCAGTTTTCAAACACCTGAAATAATCATTTTTACATTTTAAGTCATTTTATCAGACACTCTTATCCAGAGGAACTTACAGTAGTGAATGTATACATTTCATAATTTATTTTTCTCCGTACTGGTCCCCCCGTGGGAATCGAACCCACAACCCTGGCATTGCAAACACCATGCTCTACCAACTGAGCCACACGGGATAATCTAGAAGCTTCAACATTATGCTTCATTCTCTGTTTTAAATCAGTGTATTTTTCTGCGTCTGTCTGTATCCACCTGGCTGGTGTTTCTGGCTCCTCTGTATGTGAGTCTTGTTCACTTGTTTTTCTAAAGTCTTCTTAACGTGGCCAGCAGGCCGTGCCGGATAAAATAGTTAGACAAGCTGGCCTGAAATGGCTTCTTCAAATCAAATCAAGCTTTATTTATACAGCACATTTCAGACATGTAATGCTACACAATGTGTTTCAGGAGAGAGAGGCCATAGTAGTAGTATCAGTAGTATTAGAATCAGTAGTAGTATTAGAATCAGTAGTAGTATTAGTAGTAGTGCATTTACATTTTAGTCATTTAGCAGACACACTTATCCAGAGCGACTTACAGTAGTGAATGCATACATTTCATACATTTAATTTCATGCATAGTTTTTTTTGTACTGGCCCCCCGTGGGAATCGAACCCACAACCCTGGCGTTGCAAACACCATGCTCTACCAACTGAGCTACAGGGAACACCACGCTCTACCAACTGAGCTACAGGGAACACCGCGCTCTACCAACTGAGCTACAGGGAACACCACGCTCTACCAACTGAGCTACAGGGAACACCACGCCTACCAACTGAGCTACAGGGAACACCACGCTCTACCAACTGAGCTACAGGGAACACCACGCTCTACCAACTGAGCCACAGGGAACACCACGCTCTACCAACTGAGCTACAGGGAACACCACGCTCTACCAACTGAGCCACAGGGAACACCACGCTCTACCAACTGAGCCACAGGGAACACCACGCCTACCAACTGAGCCACAGGGAACACCACGCTCTACCAACTGAGCTACAGGGAACACCACGCTCTACCAACTGAGCTACAGGGAACACCACGCCTACCAACTGAGCTACAGGGAACACCACGCCTACCAACTGAGCTACAGGGAACACCACGCTCTACCAACTGAGCCACAGGGAACACCACGCTCTACCAACTGAGCTACAGGGAAGTAGTAGTAGTAGTAGTAGTAGTAGTAGTAGTAGTAGTAGTAGTAGTAGTAGTAGTAGTAGTAGTAGTAGTAGTAGTAGTAGTAGTAGTAGTAGTAGTAGTAGTAGTAGTAGTAGTAGTAGTAGTAGTAGTAGTAGTAGTAGTAGTAGTTGTAGTTGTTGTAGTAGTTGTTGTTGTTGTTGTTGTATAACCCACAATGCATTTCTGTATAGTACTGAACAGGAAGCCATGATGTAACCACTCCACCGACTGCAGTTCAATAACCCACAATGCATTTCTGTATAGTACGGAACAGGAAGCCATGATGTAACCACTCCACCGACTCCAGTTCAATAACCCACAATGCATTTCTGTATAGTACTGAACAGGAAGCCATGATGTAACCACTCCACCGACTGCAGTTCAATAACCCACAATGCATTTCTGTATAGTACGGAACAGGAAGCCATGATGTAACCACTCCACCGACTGCAGTTCAATAACCCACAATGCATTTCTGTATAGTACTGAACAGGAAGCCATGATGTAACCACTCCACCGACTGCAGTTCAATAACCCACAATGCATTTCTGTATAGTACTGAACAGGAAGCCATGATGTAACCACTCCACCGACTGCAGTTCAATAACCCACAATGCATTTCTGTATAGTACGGAACAGGAAGCCATGATTTA
The DNA here is from genome assembly GCF_905237065.1 of Salmo salar. Classification (NCBI taxonomy): domain Eukaryota; kingdom Metazoa; phylum Chordata; class Actinopteri; order Salmoniformes; family Salmonidae; genus Salmo; species Salmo salar. Next base: position 47,314 of record NW_025547815.1, read on the forward strand.
ACCCCTCCACCGACTGCAGTTCAATAACCCACAATGCATTTCTGTATAGTACGGAACAGGAAGCCATGATGTAACCACTCCACCGACTCCAGTTCAATAACCCACAATGCATTTCTGTATAGTACTGAACAGGAAGCATGTTTTACAACTCTTTCTGCAGACGTCTTTCAATCTTCTTTCGGAGCAGATATTTAAGAGTTTTTGGAAAACGAGATCGCGTTAAAAAAAAAAACGGAGAGATATTTTTTTTTTTTTACCGTAATTCTGTTAACAAGCTTTGCATCGGCACAGTTGTTCCAGTAACTGTGTTATGCGGAAATTGTTCCAAGTTGTCCTCGTGCGTAGAGTTGTATGGCTTGTTAAATGAAATGTTTGGTAATGAATCTGATTTAAAGCGTAATTCTGTTACTGTGGAATTGCTCGTAAGTATCTTACCATCAAATACAAACCCTGCTAGCTGTCTGGTGAGGCTGTTGAGCAACTAGGTTAAAGACTGCTTGGTTTAGCCCGGTGGTTTGGCACTGTAAGACTGCTTGGTTTAGCCTGGTGGTTTGGCACAGTAAGACTGTTTGGTTTAGCCTGGTGGTTTGGCACAGTCAGACTGCTTGGTTTAGCCTGGTGGTTTGGCAGTCAGACTGCTTGGTTTAGCCTGGTGGTTTGGCACAGTAAGACTGCTTGGTTTAGCCTGGTGGTTTGGCACGGTAAGACTGCTTGGTTTAGTTTAGCCTGGTGGTTTGGCACAGTCAGACTGCTTGGTTTAGTCTGGTGGTTTGGCACGGTAAGACTGCTTGGTTTAGCCTGGTGGTTTGGCACAGTCAGACTGCTTGGTTTAGCCTGGTGGTTTGGCACAGTAAGACTGTTTGGTTTAGCCTGGTGGTTTGGCAGTCAGACTGCTTGGTTTAGTCTGGTGGTTTGGCACGGTAAGACTGCTTGGTTTAGCCTGGTGGTTTGGCACAGTCAGACTGCTTGGTTTAGCCTGGTGGTTTGGCACAGTAAGACTGTTTGGTTTAGCCTGGTGGTTTGGCACAGTAAGACTGCTTGGTTTAGCCTGGTGGTTTGGCACGGTAAGACTGCTTGGTTTAGCCTGGTGGTTTGGCACGGTAAGACTGCTTGGTTTAGCCTGGTGGTTTGGCACAGTCAGACTGCTTGGTTTAGCCTGGTGGTTTGGCACAGTAAGACTGCTTGGTTTAGCCTGGTGGTTTGGCAGTCCGACTGCTTGGTTTAGCCTGGTGGTTTGGCACGGTAAGACTGTCTGGTGGTTTGGCAGTCAGACTGCTTGGTTTAGCCTGGTGGTTTGGCACGGTAAGACTGCTTGGTTTAGCCTGGTGGTTTGGCAGTCAGACTGCTTGGTTTAGCCCGGTGGTTTGGCACGGTAAGACTGTGTATAATACATGTTTACCACAGTATAGTAACCATGATCAGACTGACTGTTAAATCGGATCAGTCTCTGGTTGTTATCAGAGTTCTGTCAGATGAATGTGTGTTAGAGAGGGAGAGACAGAGATCAAACAGGCCTCTGTTGTAGGGGATCATGTGAAGAGTAGAGAGTCAGTCTTAGTTCATGTGAAGAGTAGAGGGATCAGTCTTAGTTCATGTGAAGAGAAGAGGGTCAGTCTTATTTCATGAAGAGTAGAGGGTCAGTCTTATTTCATGAAGAGTAGAGGGTCAGTCTTAGTTCATGAAGAGAAGGGGATCAGTCTTATTTCATGAAGAGTAGAGGGTCAGTCTTATTTCATGTGAAGAGAAGAGGGTCAGTCTTAGTTCATGAAGAGTAGAGGGTCAGTCTTAGTTCATGAAGAGAAGGGGATCAGTCTTATTTCATGAAGAGTAGAGGGATCAGTCTTAGTTCATGAAGAGAAGGGGATCAGTCTTATTTCATGAAGAGTAGAGGGATCAGTCTTAGTTCATGTGAAGAGTAGAGGGTCAGTCTTAGTTCATGTGAAGAGAAGAGGGTCAGTCTTATTTCATGAAGAGTAGAGGGTCAGTCTTAGTTCATGTGAAGAGTAGAGGGTCAGTCTTATTTCATGAAGAGTAGAGGGTCAGTCTTAGTTCATGTGAAGAGAAGAGGGTCAGTCTTATTTCATGAAGAGTAGAGGGTCAGTCTTAGTTCATGAAGAGAAGGGGATCAGTCTTAGTTCAGGTCCTGTCTATAGTGTGGTCTTACCTCATCTCTAGAGGAAGGCTTCAGTAGAGTTGTCCTGTCTTGTGGTGGTCCTGTCTTGTGGTGGTCCTGTCTATAGTGGTCCTGTCTACTATCCCTGTCTTACAGTGATCCTGTCTATAGTGATCCTGTCTATAGTGGTCCTGTCTATAGTGGTCCTGTCTATAGTGGTCATGTCTTATAGTGGTCATGTCTTATAGTGGTCCTGTCTTATAGTGGTCCTGTCTTGTAGTGGTCCTGTCTATATTGGTCATATCTATAGTGGTCCTGTCTATTGTCACCTGTCTTGTAGTGGTCCTGTCTGTAGTGGTCCTGTCTGTAGTGGTCCTGTCTTGAAGGGGTCCTGTCTATAGTGGTCCTGTCTATATTGGTCCTGTCTATAGTGGTCCTGTCTATATTGGTCCTGTCTATAGTGGTCTATAGTGGTCCTGCCTATAGTGGTCCTGTCTGTAGTGATCCTGTCTATAGTGGTCCTGTCTATAGTGGTTTTGTAGTGGTCCTGTCTATAGTGGTCTATAGTGGTCCTGTCTGTAGTGATCCTGTCTATAGTGGTCCTGTCTATAGTGGTTTTGTAGTGGTCCTGTCTATAGTGGTCCTGTCTATAGTGGTCCTGTCTATAGTGGTCTTGTCTATAGTTGTTTTGAAGTGGTCCTGTCTATAGTGGTCCTGTCTATAGTGGTCCTGTCTATAGTGGTCCTGTCTATAGTGGTCTATAGTGGTCCTGTCTATAGTGGTCCTGTCTATAGCGGTGCTGTCTATAGTGGTCCTGTCTATAGTGGTCCTGTCTATAGCGGTCCTGTCTATAATGGTCTATAGTGGTCCTGTCTATAGTGGTCCTGTCTATAGCGGTACTGTCTATAGTGGTCCTGTGTATAGTTGTCCTGTCTATAGTGGTCCTGTCTTTAGTGGTCCTGTCTATAGTGGTCCTGTCTATAGTGGTCTATAGTGGTCCTGTCTATAGTGGTCCTGTCTATAGTGGTCCTGTCTATAGTGGTCCTGTCTATAGCGGTCCTGTCTATAGTGGTCCTGTCTATAGTGGTCCTGTCTATAGTGGTCTATAGTGGTCCTGTCTTTAGTGGTCCTGTCTATAGTGGTCCTGTCTATAGTGGTCCTGTCTGTAGTGGTCCTGTCTGTAGTGGTCCTGTCTATAGTGGTCTTTAGTGGTCCTGTCTATAGCGGTCCTGTCTATAGTGGTCCTGTCTATAGTGGTCTTTAGTGGTCCTGTCTATAGCGGTCCTGTCTATAGCGGTCCTGTCTATAGCGGTCCTGTCTATAGCGGTCCTGTCTATAGTGGTCTATAGTGGTCCTGTCTATAGTGGTCCTGTCTATAGTGGTCCTGTCTATAGTGGTCCTGTCTATAGCGGTCCTGTCTATAGCGGTCCTGTCTATAGTGGTCCTGTCTATAGCGGTCCTGTCTATAGTGGTCCTGTCTATAGCGGTCCTGTCTATAGCGGTCCTGTCTATAGTGGTCCTGTCTATAGTGGTCCTGTCTGTAGTGGTCTATAGTGGTCCTGTCTTTAGTGGCCCTGTCTATAGTGGTCCTGTCTATAGCGGTCCTGTCTATAGCGGTCCTGTCTATAGCGGTCCTGTCTATAGCGGTCCTGTCTATAGTGGTCCTGTCTATAGCGGTCCTGTCTATAGTGGTCCTGTCTATAGCGGTCCTGTCTATAGTGGTCCTGTCTGTAGTGGTCTATAGTGGTCCTGTCTTTAGTGGTCCTGTCTATAGCGGTCCTGTCTATAGCGGTCCTGTCTATAGCGGTCCTGTCTATAGCGGTCCTGTCTATAGTGGTCCTGTCTGTAGTGGTCTATAGTGGTCCTGTCTTTAGTGGTCCTGTCTATAGTGGTCCTGTCTATAGTGGTCCTGTCTATAGCGGTCCTGTTGTGTTCATGATGATACCCAACATCTCTGTATCTATCTTCCTGTCTGCAGACTGAAGCTCTCTGAGTCTGTATCTATCTTCCTGTCTGTAGACTGAAGCTCTCTGAGTCTGTATCTAACTTCCTGTCTGTAGACTGAAGCTCTCTGAGTCTGTATCTATCTTCCTGTCTGCAGACTGAAGCTCTCTGAGTCTGTATCTATCTTCCTGTCTGTAGACTGAAGCTCTCTGAGTCTGTATCTATCTTCCTGTCTGTAGACTGAAGCTCTCTGAGTCTGTATCTATCTTCCTGTCTGCAGACTGAAGCTCTCTGAGTCTGTATCTATCTTCCTGTCTGTAGACTGAAGCTCTCTGAGTCTGTATCTAACTTCCTGTCTGCAGACTGAAGCTCTCTGAGTCTGTATCTATCTTCCTGTCTGTAGACTGAAGCTCTCTGAGTCTGTATCTATCTTCCTGTCTGCAGACTGAAGCTCTCTGAGTCTGTATCTATCTTCCTGTCTGCAGACTGAAGCTCTCTGAGTCTGTATCTATCTTCCTGTCTGCAGACTGAAGCTCTCTGAGTCTGTATCTATCTTCCTGTCTGCAGACTGAAGCTCTCTGAGTCTGTATCTATCTTCCTGTCTGTAGACTGAAGCTCTCTGAGTCTCTATCTTCCTGTCTGTAGACTGAAGCTCTCTGAGTCTCTATCTATCTTCCTGTCTGCAGACTGAAGCTCTCTGAGTCTCTATCTTCCTGTCTGTAGACTGAAGCTCTCTGAGTCTGTATCTAACTTCCTGTCTGCAGACTGAAGCTCTCTGAGTCTCTATCTTCCTGTCTGTAGACTGAAGCTCTCTGAGTCTGTATCTATCTTCCTGTCTGTAGACTGAAGCTCTCTGAGTCTGTATCTAACTTCCTGTCTGCAGACTGAAGCTCTCTGAGTCTGTATCTATCTTCCTGTCTGTAGACTGAAGCTCTCTGAGTCTGTATCTATCTTCCTGTCTGCAGACTGAAGCTCTCTGAGTCTGTATCTATCTTCCTGTCTGCAGACTGAAGCTCTCTGAGTCTGTATCTATCTTCCTGTCTGCAGACTGAAGCTCTCTGAGTCTGTATCTATCTTCCTGTCTGCAGACTGAAGCTCTCTGAGTCTGTATCTATCTTCCTGTCTGTAGACTGAAGCTCTCTGAGTCTCTATCTTCCTGTCTGTAGACTGAAGCTCTCTGAGTCTGTATCTATCTTCCTGTCTGCAGACTGAAGCTCTCTGAGTCTGTATCTATCTTCCTGTCTGCAGACTGAAGCTCTCTGAGTCTGTATCTATCTTCCTGTCTGTAGACTGAAGCTCTCTGAGTCTCTATCTTCCTGTCTGTAGACTGAAGCTCTCTGAGTCTCTATCTATCTTCCTGTCTGCAGACTGAAGCTCTCTGAGTCTCTATCTTCCTGTCTGTAGACTGAAGCTCTCTGAGTCTGTATCTAACTTCCTGTCTGCAGACTGAAGCTCTCTGAGTCTCTATCTTCCTGTCTGTAGACTGAAGCTCTCTGAGTCTGTATCTATCTTCCTGTCTGTAGACTGAAGCTCTCTGAGTCTGTATCTATCTTCCTGTCTGCAGACTGAAGCTCTCTGAGTCTGTATCTATCTTCCTGTCTGTAGACTGAAGCTCTCTGAGTCTGTATCTATCTTCCTGTCTGTAGACTGAAGCTCTCTGAGTCTGTATCTATCTTCCTGTCTGCAGACTGAAGCTCTCTGAGTCTGTATCTATCTTCCTGTCTGCAGACTGAAGCTCTCTGTCTCGGGATGAGCTTCTCATGTTGACCTCTGCTTCCACCTGGTGGAGGAAAGGAAAAATAACCCATCATCCCAAATATAAATATATGCTTTCATCCTTTATTTAACCAGGCAAGTCAGTTAAGAACAAATTCTTATTTATAATGACGCCCTACCGGGGAACAGTGGGGTTAACTGCCTTGTTCGGGGGCAGAACGACAGATTTTTTACCTTGTCAGCTCGGGGATTCAAACCAGCAACCTTTTGGTACCTGACAGACATTGACAGTGATGAATGATCAGCATGTTGTGTGTATTGTGGATGTTGAAACCTGTTGTCTTCTTCTCTCTGTCCTCTCTGTCCTCTCTGTCTTCTCTGTCCTCTCCGTGTCTCTCCATGTCTCTCCGTCCTCTCTGTCCTCTCCATGTCTCTCTGTCCTCTCTGTCCTCTCCATGTCTCTCTGTCCTCTCCGTGTCTCTCTGTCCTCTCCGTGTCTCTCTGTCCTCTCTGTGTCTCTCTGTCCTCTCTGTCCTCTCCATGTCTCTCTGTCCTCTCTGTGTCTCTCTGTCCTCTCTGTCCTCTCCATGTCTCTCTGTCCTCTCCGTGTCTCTCTGTCCTCTCCGTGTCTCTCTGTCCTCTCCGTGTCTCTCTGTCCTCTCCGTGTCTCTCTGTCCTCTCTCTGTCCTCTCCGTGTCTCTCTGTCCTCTCTGTCCTCTCCGTTGTCTCTCCGTATCTCTCTGTCCTCTCCGTGTCTCTCTGTCCTCTCTGTCCTCTCCGTGTCTCTCTGTCCTCTCTGTCCTCTCCGTGTCTCTCTGTCCTCTCCGTGTCTCTCTGTCCTCTCCGTGTCTCTCTGTCCTCTCCGTGTCTCTCTGTCCTCTCTGTCCTCTCCGTGTCTCTCTGTCCTCTCCGTGTCTCTCTGTCCTCTCCGTGTCTCTCTGTCCTCTCCGTGTCTCTCTGTCCTCTCTGTCCTCTCCGTCCTCTCCGTTGTCTCTCTGTCCTCTCCGTGTCTCTCTGTGTCTCTCTGTCCTCTCTGTCCTCTCCGTGTCTCTCTGTCCTCTCTGTCCTCTCTGTCCTCTCCGTGTCTCTCTGTCCTCTCCGTGTCTCTCTGTCCTCTCTGTCCTCTCTGTCCTCTCTGTCCTCTCCGTTGTCTCTCTGTCCTCTCTGTCCTCTCCGTGTCTCTCTGTCCTCTCCGTGTCTCTCTGTCCTCTCCGTTGTCTCTCTGTCCTCTCTGTCCTCTCTGTCCTCTCCGTTGTCTCTCTGTCCTCTCTGTCCTCTCCGTGTCTCTCTGTCCTCTCTGTCCTCTCTGTCCTCTCCGTTGTCTCTCTGTCCTCTCTGTCCTCTCCGTGTCTCTCTGTCCTCTCTGTCCTCTCCGTTGTCTCTCTGTCCTCTCTGTGTCTCTCTGTCCTCTCTGTCCTCTCCGTGTCTCTCTGTCCTCTCTGTCCTCTCCGTGTCTGTCTGTCCTCTCTGTCCTCTCTGTCCTCTCTCTGTCCTCTCTGTCCTCTCCGTTGTCTCTCTGTCCTCTCCGTTGTCTCTCTGTCCTCTCTGTCCTCTCCGTGTCTCTCTGTCCTCTCTGTCCTCTCTCTGTCCTCTCCGTTGTCTCTCTGTCCCTCTCTGTCCTCTCCGTTGTCTCTCTGTCCCCTCTCTGTCCTCTCCGTGTCTCTCTGTCCTCTCTGTCCTCTCCGTGTCTCTCTGTCCTCTCCGTGTCTCTCTGTCCTCTCTGTCCTCTCCGTTGTCTCTCCGTTCTCTCTGTCCTCTCCGTTGTCTCTCTGTCCTCTCTGTCCTCTCCGTGTCTCTCTGTCCTCTCTGTCCTCTCCGTGTCTCTCTGTCCTCTCTGTGTCTCTCTGTCCTCTCCGTGTCTCTCTGTCCTCTCCGTGTCTCTCTGTCCTCTCTGTCCTCTCCGTCCTCTCCGTTGTCTCTCTGTCCTCTCGTGTCTCTCTGTGTCTCTCTGTCCTCTCTGTCCTCTCCGTGTCTCTCTGTCCTCTCTGTCCTCCGCCTCTCCGTGTCTCTCTGTCCTCTCTGTCCTCTCCGTGTCTCTCTGTCCTCTCTGTCCTCTCTCCTCTCTGTCCTCTCCGTGTCTCTCTGTCCTCTCTGTCCTCTCCGTGTCTCTCTGTCCTCTCCGTGTCTCTCTGTCCTCTCCGTTGTCTCTCTGTCCTCTCTGTCCTCTCTGTCCTCTCCGTTGTCTCTCTGTCCTCTCTGTCCTCTCCGTGTCTCTCTGTCCTCTCTGTCCTCTCTGTCCTCTCCGTTGTCTCTCTGTCCTCTCTGTCCTCTCCGTGTCTCTCTGTCCTCTCTGTCCTCTCCGTTGTCTCTCTGTCCTCTCTGTGTCTCTCTGTCCTCTCTGTCCTCTCCGTGTCTCTCTGTCCTCTCTGTCCTCTCCGTGTCTGTCTGTCCTCTCTGTCCTCTCTGTCCTCTCTCTGTCCTCTCTGTCCTCTCCGTTGTCTCTCTGTCCTCTCCGTTGTCTCTCTGTCCTCTCTGTCCTCTCCGTGTCTCTCTGTCCTCTCTGTCCTCTCTCTGTCCTCTCCGTTGTCTCTCTGTCCTCTCTCTGTCCTCTCCGTTGTCTCTCTGTCCCCTCTCTGTCCTCTCCGTGTCTCTCTGTCCTCTCTGTCCTCTCCGTGTCTCTCTGTCCTCTCCGTTGTCTCTCTGTCCTCTCTGTCCTCTCCGTGTCTCTCTGTCCTCTCTGTCCTCTCTCTGTCCTCTCCGTTGTCTCTCTGTCCTCTCTCTGTCCTCTCCGTTGTCTCTCTGTCCCCTCTCTGTCCTCTCCTTGTCTCTCTGTCCTCTCTGTCCTCTCCGTGTCTCTCTGTCCTCTCCGTTGTCTCTCTGTCCTCTCTCTGTCCTCTCCGTTGTCTCTCTGTCCTCCAGCTGTACTGGAGTCAGCTCAGATCCTCTTCATCCTGGTCCTGATGACCGTAATGCTGCTGCTGATTGGCTGTCTGTTCAACCACTACAAGCTGTCTTCCTGCTCCTTTACAACCAGACAGAGACAGGCCCGGAGGCAAGCACAACACCTACAGCAGGTCAGTACGGGGTGTGTGTGTGTGTGTGTGTGTGTGTGTGTGTGTGTGTGTCTTAATAATGTCCGGGGACGGAGCAAATGGAACGGCATCAAACCCCCTGGAAACCATGGAAACCATGTGTTTGACGTGCCTGATTCCATTCCACCTATTCCGCTCCAGTCATTACAACCAGCCCTGTCCTGCCCCTGTTCACCTGTCTGGACGGCTGCCCCTGTTCACCTGTCTAGCCAGCTGCCCCTGTTCACCTGTCTAGACAGCTGCCCCTGTTCACCTGTTCACCTGTCTAGACAGCTGCCCCGGTTCACCTGTTCACCTGTCTAGACTGCTGCCCCTGTTCACCTGTCTAGACAGCTGCCCCTGTTCACCTGTCTAGACAGCTGCCCCTGTTCACCTGTCTAGACAGCTGCCCCTGTTCACCTGTCTAGACAGCTGCCCCTGTTCACCTGTCTAGACAGCTACCCCTGTTCACCTGTCTAGACAGCTGCCCCTGTTCACCTGTTCACCTGTCTGGCCGGCTGCCCCTGTTCACCTGTTCACCTGTCTAGACAGCTGCCCCTGTTCACCTGTTCACCTGTCTGGACAGCTGCCCCTGTTCACCTGTTCACCTGTCTAGACAGCTGCCCCTGTTCACCTGTTCACCTGTCTAGGCAGCTACCCCTGTTAACCTGTTCACCTGTCTAGCCAGCTGCCCCTGTTCACCTGTCTAGACAGCTGCCCCTGTTCACCTGTCTAGACAGCTACCCCTGTTCACCTGTCTAGACAGCTGCCCCTGTTCACCTGTCTAGACAGCTGCCCCTGTTCACCTGTCTAGACAGCTGCCCCTGTTCACCTGTTCACCTGTCTAGCCAGCTGCCCCTGTTCACCTGTTCACCTGTCTAGCCAGCTGCCCCTGTTCACCTGTCTAGCCAGCTGCCCCTGTTCACCTGTTCACCTGTCTAGCCAGCTGCCCCTGTTCACCTGTTCACCTGTCTAGCCAGCTGCCCCTGTTCACCTGTTTACCTGTCTAGCCAGCTGCCCCTGTTCACCTGTCTAGCCAGCTGCCCCTGTTCACCTGTTCACCTGTCTAGCCAGCTGCCCCTGTTCACCTGTCTAGCCAGCTGCCCCTGTTAACCTGTTCACCTGTCTAGCCAGCTGCCCCTGTTCACCTGTTCACCTGTCTAGCCAGCTGCCCCTGTTCACCTGTTCACCTGTCTAGCCAGCTGCCCCTGTTCACCTGTCTAGCCAGCTGCCCCTGTTCACCTGTTCACCTGTCTAGCCAGCTGCCCCTGTTCACCTGTTCACCTGTCTAGCCAGCTGCCCCTGTTCACCTGTTCACCTGTCTAGCCAGCTGCCCCTGTTCACCTGTTCACCTGTCTAGCCAGCTGCCCCTGTTCACCTGTTCACCTGTCTAGCCAGCTGCCCCTGTTACCTGTTCACCTGTCTAGCCAGCTGCCCCTGTTCACCTGTTCACCTGTCTAGCCAGCTGCCCCTGTTCACCTGTTCACCTGTCTAGCCAGCTGCCCCTGTTCACCTGTTCACCTGTCTAGCCAGCTGCCCCTGTTCACCTGTTCACCTGTCTAGCCAGCTGCCCCTGTTCACCTGTTCACCTGTCTAGACAGCTGCCCCTGTTCACCTGTTCACCTGTCTAGGCAGCTGCCCCTGTTCACCTGTTCACCTGTCTAGCCAGCTGCCCCTGTTCACCTGTTCACCTGTCTAGCCAGCTGCCCCTGTTCACCTGTTCACCTGTCTAGCCAGCTGCCCCTGTTCACCTGTTCACCTGTCTAGACAGCTGCCCCTGTTCACCTGTTCACCTGTCTAGCCAGCTGCCCCTGTTCACCTGTTCACCTGTCTAGCCAGCTGTTCACCTGATTGGAGCTGGTTCTTGTTCTAACATGTCTTCTTGAGTCAAGCAGATCAGATGTTCGATGTCCTTTAAGGTAACTGTTTCCTCCGCAGGTTAAATGTTCAGACTGTCTCTTTCTGTCATCAGGATCTCTGGCCGTCGGACAGCGGCTCTCGACAAGGTGCCTCCGAGGTAAAAACCCAGGAAGTGTGTGTGTGTGTGTGTGTGTGCGTGTGTGTGTGTGTGTGTGTGTGTGTGTGTGTGTGTGTGTGTGTGTGTGTGTGTGTGTGTGTGTGTTTGCCAGCGCCAATCTGTTTAGTAATGGACCCCCACTGGATCCAATCTGTTTAGTAATGGACCCCCACTGGATCCAATCTGTTTAGTAATGGACCCCCACTGGATCCAATCTGTTTAGTAATGGACCCCCACTGGATCCAATCTGTTTAGTAATGGACCCCCACTGGATCCAATCTGTTTAGTAATGGACCCCCACTGGATCCAATCTGTTTAGTAATGGACCCCCACTGGATCCAATCTGTTTAGTAATGGACCCCACTGGATCCAATCTGTTTAGTAATGGACCCCACTGGATCCAATCTGTTTAGTAATGGACCCCCACTGGATCCAATCTGTTTAGTAATGGACCCCCACTGGATCCAATCTGTTTAGTAATGGACCCCCACTGGATCCAATCTGTTTAGTAATGGACCCCCACTGGATCCAATCTGTTTAGTAATGGACCCCACTGGATCCAATCTGTTTAGTAATGGACCCCCACTGGATCCAATCTGTTTAGTAATGGACCCCCACTGGATCCAATCTGTTTAGTAATGGACCCCCACTGGATCCAATCTGTTTAGTAATGGACCCCACTGGATCCAATCTGTTTAGTAATGGACCCCCACTGGATCCAATCTGTTTAGTAATGGACCCCCACTGGATCCAATCTGTTTAGTAATGGACCCCCACTGGATCCAATCTGTTTAGTAATGGTCCCCCACTGGATCCAATCTGTTTAGTAATGGACCCCCACTGGATCCAATCTGTTTAGTAATGGACCCCCACTGGATCCAATCTGTTTAGTAATGGACCCCCACTGGATCCAATCTGTTTAGTAATGGACCCCCACTGGATCCAATCCGTTTAGTAATGGACCCCACTGGATCCAATCTGTTTAGTAATGGACCCCACTGGATCCAATCTGTTTAGTAATGGACCCCCACTGGATCCAATCCGTTTAGTAATGGACCCCACTGGATCCAATCTGTTTAGTAATGGACCCCCACTGGATCCAATCTGTTTAGTAATGGACCCCCACTGGATCCAATCTGTTTAGTAATGGACCCCAACTGGATCCAATCTGTTTAGTAATGGACCCCCACTGGATCCAATCTGTTTAGTAATGGACCCCCACTGGATCCAATCTGTTTAGTAATGGACCCCCACTGGATCCAATCTGTTTAGTAATGGACCCCCACTGGATCCAATCTATCTATCCTCTGTATCTATCTAACCCTCTATCTATCTCTGTGTCTAGGTGCTGTATCTCTCTAACCCTCTATCTATCTCTGTGTCTATAGGACTAGGTGCTGTATCTATCTAACCCTCTATCTATCTCTGTGTCTAGGTGCTGTATCTATCTAACCCTCTATCTATCTCTGTGTCTAGGTGCTGTATCTCTCTAACCCTCTATCTATCTCTGTGTCTATAGGACTAGGTGCTGTATCTATCTAACCCTCTATCTATCTCTGTGTCTAGGTGCTGTATCTGTCTAACCCTCTATCTATCTCTGTGTCTAGACTAGGTGCTGTATCTCTCTAACCCTCTATCTATCTCTGTGTCTAGGTGCTGTATCTATCTAACCCTCTATCTATCTCTGTGTCTAGGTGCTGTATCTCTCTAACCCTCTATCTATCTCTGTGTTTAGGTGCTGTATGTGCCCCAGACAAGGGAGAGGTTCACAGCCTCGTCCTTTATGTCCAGGGAGCGTTTCAGTCGCTTCCAGCCCACCTGCCACTACCTGACCCGCGACCTCCATCTTCCCCCCACCATCTCCCTGTCTGACGGAGAGGAGCCCCCGCCCTACCAGGGTCCCTGTACCTTACAGCTGAGGGACCCGGAGCAGCAGTTAGAGTTGAACAGAGAGTCGGTCAGGGCCCCTCCCAACAGAACCATCTTTCACAGCGACGCGATAGACGTGCACGGTGGAGGGGCTGGAGGGCCGAGGCCACCCAGCAGTAACTCTGGTATCAGCGTAGCCAATAGCAGCAGCAGCCACGGACGCATGGAACACCCGCCTCCGGCGTATTGCGAGGTGATTGGTCAGCACTACCCTGGCTTCTTTCACCACCCGCACAGCGATAACACACTCGGGACCTGGACCGGGGGCGGGACCAGCCTGCAGGGCCAATCGGAAAGCACAATACCTGCCAAGGGCAGGAAAGGGGAGGAGCTGAGGTGAGATGGAGGAGGGACTATGCTGTCGGAGACTCCTCCCCCTGTAAAGGACAATCTCTTGATGGACCGACACTCCCAGGATGCACAACTAAACACAACATTACCAACCTGCACAACTAAACACAACATTATCAACCTGCTACAACATTATCAACCTATACAACTAAACACAACATTATCAACCTGCTACAACATTATCAACCTATACAACTAAACACAACATTACCAACCTGCTACAACATTATCAACCTATACAACTAAACACAACATTATCAACCTGACGATGTTACCAACCTGCAACAACTAAACACAACATTACAACTAAACACAACATTATCAACCTGCTACAACATTATCAACCTGTACAACTAAACACAACATTATCAACCTATACAACTAAACACAACATTACCAACCTGCTACAACATTACCAACCTGCTACAAGTAAACACAACATTACCAACCTGCACAACTAAACACAACATTACCAACATGCTACAACATTATCAACCTGCACAACTAAACACAACATTATCAACCTGCTACAACTAAACACAACATTACTAACCTGCTACAACATTATCAACCTGCACAACTAAACACAACATTAACAACCTGCACAACTAAACACAACATTATTACTGCTACAACTAAACACAACATTATCAACCTGCTACAACATTACCAACCTGCTACAACTCAACACAACATTACCAACCTGCACAACTCAACACAACATTACCAACCTGCACAACTAAACACAACATTACCAACCTGCTACAACTCAACACAACATTACCAACCTGCTACAACTAAACACAACATTACCAACCTGCTACAACTAAACACAACATTATCAACCTGCTACAACTCAACACAACATTACCAACCTGCTACAACTCAACACAACATTACCAACCTGCTACAACTAAACACAACATTACCAACCTGCTACAACTCAACACAACATTACCAACATGCTACAACTCAACACAACATTACCAACCTGCTACAACATTATCAACCTATACAACTAAACACAACATTACCAACCTGCTACAACATTACCAACCTGCTACAACTAAACACATCATTACCAACCTGCTACAACTCAACACAACATTACCAACATGCTACAACATTATCAACCTGCACAACTAAACACAACATTATCAACCTGCTACAACTAAACACAACATTACTAACCTGCTACAACATTATCAACCTGCACAACTAAACACAACATTAACAACCTGCACAACTAAACACAACATTATTACTGCTACAACTAAACACAACATTATCAACCTGCTACAACATTACCAACCTGCTACAACTCAACACAACATTACCAACCTGCACAACTCAACACAACATTACCAACCTGCACAACTAAACACAACATTACCAACCTGCTACAACATTATCAACCTGCTACAACTCAACACAACATTACCAACCTGCTACAACTAAATACAACATTATCAACCTATACAACTAAACACGACATTATCAACCTGCTACAACTAAATACAACATTACTAACCTGCTACAACATTACCAACCTGCACAACTAAACACAACATTACCAACCTGCTACAACATTATCAACCTGCACAATTAAACACAACATTACCAACCTGCACAACTAAACACGACATTACCAACCTGCTACAACTCAACACAACATTACCAACCTGCTACAACTAAACACAACATTACCAACCTGCTACAACTCAACACAACATTATCAACCTATACAACTAAACACAACATTATCAACCTGCTACAACTAAACACAACATTACCAACCTGCTACAACTCAACACAACATTACCAACCTGCTACAACTCAACACAACATTACCAACCTGCTACAACATTACCAACCTGCTACAACTCAACACAACATTATCAACCTGCTACAACATTATCAACCTATACAACTAAACACAACATTACCAACCTGCTACAACATTACCAACCTGCTACAACTAAACACAACATTACCAACCTGCTACAACTAAACACAACATTACCAACCTGCTACAACATTACCAACCTGCTACAACTAAACACAACATTATCAACCTGCTACAACTCAACACAACATTACCAACCTGCTACAACATTATCAACCTGCTACAACTCAACACAACATTACCAACCTGCTACAACTAAATACAACATTATCAACCTATACAACTAAACACGACATTATCAACCTGCTACAACTAAATACAACATTACTAACCTGCTACAACATTACCAACCTGCTACAAGTAAACACAACATTACCAACCTGCTACAATTAAACACAACATTACCAACCTGCACAACTAAACACAACATTACCAACCTGCTACAACTCAACACAACATTACCAACCTGCTACAACTCAACACAACATTACCAACCTGCTACAACTCAACACAACATTACCAACCTGCTACAACTAAATACAACATTATCAACCTGCTACAACATTATCAACCTGTACAACTAAACACAACATTACCGACCTGCTACAACTCAACACAACATTACCGACCTGCTACAACTCAACACAACATTACCAACCTGCTACAACTCAACACAACATTACCAACCTGCTACAACTAAATACAACATTATCAACCTGCTACAACATTATCAACCTGTACAACTAAACACAACATTATCGACCTGCTACAACTAAACACAACATTATCGACCTGCTACACAGAGAGGAACCAAGCATAAATGTCTTTTTCCATTGATTGAAAATAGCTGTCACTGCAGGGGGATGTTTGTAGCCATCTTTTCATTTTATTTTCTCCTTCATGTGGGAACATCTATAATATTAGACCCATCTCTTTATTCTCTTGAATGACCTGTACAGACCAGGGTCTGTACCGACCCCGAGCTGGACTGAGGAGGTTTTATACAGACCAGGGTCTGTATCGACCCAGAGCTGGACTGAGGAGGTTTTATACAGACCAGGGTCTGTACCGAGCTGGACTGAGGAGGTTTTATACAGACCAGGGTCTGTATCGACCCAGAGCTGGACTGAGGGGTTTTATACAGACCAGGGTCTGTACCGACCCAGAGCTGGACTGAGGAGGTTTTATACAGACCAGGGTCTGTATCGACCCCGAGCTGGACTGAGGAGGTTTTATACAGACCAGGGTCTGTACCGACCCAGAGCTGGACTGAGGAGGTTTTATACAGACCAGGGTCTGTGATCAACCAAGATGGACTGAGGAGGTTTTATACAGACCAGGATCTGTACCGACCCCGAGCTGGACTGAGGAGGTTTTATACAGACCAGGGTCTGTACCGACCCCGAGCTGGACTGAGGAGGTTTTATACAGACCAGGGTCTGTACCGACCCCGAGCTGGACTGAGGAGGTTTTATACAGACCAGGGTCTGTACCGACCCCGAGCTGGACTGAGGAGGTTTTATACAGACCAGGGTCTGTACTGAGCTGGACTGAGGAGGTTTTATACAGACCAGGGTCTGTACCGACCCCGAGCTGGACTGAGGAGGTTTTATACAGACCAGGGTCTGTGATCAACCAAGATGGACTGAGGAGGTTTTATACAGACCAGGATCTGTACCGACCCAGAACTGAACTGAGGAGGTTTTATACAGACCAGGGTCTGTACCGACCCAGAGCTGGACTGAGGAGGTTTTATACAGACCAGGGTCTGTACCGACCCAGAGCTGGACTGAGGAGGTTTTATACAGACCAGGGTCTGTGATCAACCAAGATGGACTGAGGAGGTTTTATACAGACCAGGGTCTGTACCGACCCAGAACTGGACTGAGGAGGTTTTATACAGACCAGGGTCTGTACCGACCCCGAGCTGCACTGAGGAGGTTTTATACAGACCAGGGTCTGTACCGACCCCGAGCTGGACTGAGGAGGTTTTATACAGACCAGGGTCTGTACCGAGCTGGACTGAGGAGGTTTTATACAGACCAGGGTCTGTATCAACCCCGAGCTGGACTGAGGAGGTTTTATACAGACCAGGGTCTGTACCGACCCCGAGCTGGACTGAGGAGGTTTTATACAGACCAGGGTCTGTATCGACCCAGAGCTGGACTGAGGGGTTTTATACAGACCAGGGTCTGTACCGAGCTGGACTGAGGAGGTTTTATACAGACCAGGATCTGTACCGACCCAGAACTGGACTGAGGAGGTTTTATACAGACCAGGGTCTGTATCGACCCAGAGCTGGACTGAGGAGGTTTTATACAGACCAGGGTCTGTACCGACCCAGAACTGGACTGAGGAGGTTTTATACAGACCAGGGTCTGTACCGACCCAGAGCTGGACTGAGGAGGTTTTATACAGACCAGGGTCTGTGATCAACCAAGATGGACTGAGGAGGTTTTATACAGACCAGGGTCTGTATCGACCCAGAGCTGGACTGAGGGGTTTTATACAGACCAGGGTCTGTACCGAGCTGGACTGAGGAGGTTTTATACAGACCAGGATCTGTACCGACCCAGAACTGGACTGAGGAGGTTTTATACAGACCAGGGTCTGTATCGACCCAGAGCTGGACTGAGGAGGTTTTATACAGACCAGGGTCTGTACCGACCCAGAACTGGACTGAGGAGGTTTTATACAGACCAGGGTCTGTACCGACCCAGAGCTGGACTGAGGAGGTTTTATACAGACCAGGGTCTGTGATCAACCAAGATGGACTGAGGAGGTTTTATACAGACCAGGATCTGTACCGAGCTGGACTGAGGAGGTTTTATACAGACCAGGGTCTGTATCGACCCAGAGCTGGACTGAGGGGTTTTATACAGACCAGGGTCTGTACCGACCCAGAGCTGGACTGAGGAGGTTTTATACAGACCAGGGTCTGTATCGACCCCGAGCTGGACTGAGGAGGATTTATACAGACCAGGGTCTGTACCGAGCTGGACTGAGGGGTTTTATACAGACCAGGGTCTGTACCGAGCTGGACTGAGGAGGTTTTATACAGACCAGGGTCTGTACCGACCCAGAGCTGGACTGAGGAGGTTTTATACAGACCAGGGTGTGTACCGAGCTGGACTGAGGAGGTTTTATACAGACCAGGGTCTGTATCAACCCCGAGCTGGACTGAGGAGGTTTGATACAGACCAGGGTCTGTACCGACCCAGAGCTGGACTGAGGAGGTTCTATACCTGGTCTGTGTTCAACCAAGATGGAAGAGGAACGACTCAAACATCCGAATCTTAGTGCCAAGGTTACCGTGGAAACAGAGGAGGGGAACTGATTTGTCTAAGTAACTAATATTAAAACATTAAAAAAATAAGTGTTATGTAAAGTTGTTATTGTCTATTTGTTGGAGCGTAAACAGAGAAACACCAGATGGGACGATGTGCGTTGTTGTCCTGTCAGGAGTGGATTGATTGATTGATTGATTGATTGATTGATTGATTGATTGATTGATTGATTGATTGATTGATTGAAATCTGGCTCCAAAGGTAAGGTAGGAGCAGATGGTAGGGCGAGGCCTCTTCCTATTGGAGGACCAACAGCCTATTATCTATCAGTCCTACTACCACCCAGTACACCAACTACCCTGTAGAACCATCAGTCCCACTACCACCCAGTACACCGACTACCCTGTAGAACCCAGCCTAGTACCCATCAGTCCCACTACCACCCAGTACACTGACTACCCTGTAGAACCCAGCCTAGTATCTATCAGTCCCACTACCACCCAGTACATCGACTACCACCCAGTACACCGACTACCCTGTAGAACCCAGTCTAGTATCTATCAGTCCCACTACCACCCAGTACACTGACTACCACCCAGTACACCGACTACCCTGTAGAACCCAGCCTAGTACCCATCAGTCCCACTACCACCCAGTACACCGACTACCCTGTAGAACCCAGCCTAGTACCTATCAGTCCCACTACCACCCAGTACACCGACTACCACCCAGTACACCGACTACCCTGTAGAACCCAGCCTAGTACCTATCAGTCTCACTACCACCCAGTACACCGACTACCCTGTAGAACCATCAGTCCCACTACCACCCAGTACACCGACTACCCTGTAGAACCCAGCCTAGTACCTATCAGTCCCACCACACAGTCTAGTACAGTAGAGGGAGACTTAGTAACTAATCCACAACACTGACCAGGCCCCTGAGAGACTTAGTAACTAATCCACAACACTGACCAGGACCCTGAGAGACTTAGTAACTAATCCACAACACTGACCGGGCCCCTGAGAGACTTAGTAACTAATCCACAACACTGACCAGGACCCTGAGAGACTTAGTAACTAATCCACAACACTGACCAGGCCCCTGAGAGACTTAGTAACTAATCCACAACACTGACCAGGCCCCTGAGAGACTTAGTAACTAATCCACAACACTGACCGGGACCCTGAGAGACTTAGTAACTAATCCACAACACTGACCGGGACCCTGAGAGACTTAGTAACTAATCCACAACACTGACCGGGACCCTGAGAGACTTAGTAACTAATCCACAACACTGACCGGGACCCTGAGAGACTTAGTAACTAATCCACAACACTGACCGGGACCCTGAGAGACTTAGTAACTAATCCACAACACTGACCAGGCCCCTGAGAGAATTAGTAACTAATCCACAACACTGACCAGGCCCCTGAGAGACTTAGTAACTAATCCACAACACTGACCAGGCCCCTGAGAGACTTAGTAACTAATCCACAACACTGACCAGGACCCTGAGAGACTTAGTAACTAATCCACAACACTGACCAGGCCCCTGAGAGACTTAGTAACTAATCCACAACACTGACCAGGCCCCTGAGAGACTTAGTAACTAATCCACAACACTGACCAGGACCCTGAGAGACTTAGTAACTAATCCACAACACTGACCAGGCCCCTGAGAGACTTAGTAACTAATCCACAACACTGACCAGGACCCTGAGAGACTTAGTAACTAATCCACAACACTGACCAGGCCCCTGAGAGACTTAGTAACTAATCCACAACACTGACCAGGCCCCTGAGAGACTTAGTAACTAATCCACAACACTGACCAGGACCCTGAGAGACTTAGTAACTAATCCACAACACTGACCAGGCCCCTGAGAGACTTAGTAACTAATCCACAACACTGACCAGGACCCTGAGAGACTTAGTAACTAATCCACAACACTGACCAGGCCCCTGAGAGACTTAGTAACTAATCCACAACACTGACCAGGCCCCTGAGAGACTTAGTAACTAATCCACAACACTGACCAGGCCCCTGAGAGACTTAGTAACTAATCCACAACACTGACCAGGCCCCTGAGAGACTTAGTAACTAATCCACAACACTGACCAGGACCCTGAGAGACTTAGTAACTAATCCACAACACTGACCAGGACCCTGAGAGACTTAGTAACTAATCCACAACACTGACCAGGACCCTGAGAGACTTAGTAACTAATCCACAACACTGACCAGGACCCTGAGAGACTTAGTAACTAATCCACAACAATAAGGTGCCATTTGACCAGAGCTCTATGGGAATAAGGTGCCATTTGACCAGAGCTCTGTGGAAATAAAGTGCCATTTGACCAGAGCTCTATGGGAATAAGGTGCCATTTGACCAGAGCTATATGGGAATAAGGTGCCATTTGACCAGAGCTCTGTGGGAATAAAGTGCCATTTGACCAGAGCTCTGTGGGAATAAGGTGCCATTTGACCAGAGCTCTATGGGAATAAAGTGCCATTTGACCAGAGTTCTATGGGAATAAGGTGCCATTTGACCAGAGCTCGGTGGGAATAAAGTGCCATTTGACCAGAGCTCTATGGGAATAAGGTGCCATTTGACCAGAGCTCTATGGGAATAAAGTGCCATTTGACCAGAGCTCTATGGGAATAAAGTGCCATTTGACCAGAGCTCTATGGGAATAAAGTGCCATTTGACCAGAGCTCTATGGGAATAAAGTGCCATTTAACCAGAGCTCTATGGGAATAAAGTGCCATTTGACCAGAGCTCTATGGGAATAAGGTGCCATTTGACCAGAGCTCTATGGGAATAAAGTGCCATTTGACCAGAGCTCTGTGGGAATAAAGTGCCATTTAACCAGAGCTCTATGGGAATAAAGTGCCATTTGACCAGAGCTCTATGGGAATAAAGTGCCATTTAACCAGAGCTCTATGGGAATAAAGTGCCATTTGACCAGAGCTCTATGGGAATAAGGTGCCATTTGACCAGAGCTCTATGGGAATAAAGTGCCATTTGACCAGAGCTCTGTGGGAATAAAGTGCCATTTAACCAGAGCTCTATGGGAATAAGGTGCCATTTGACCAGAGCTCTGTGGGAATAAGGTGCCATTTGACCAGAGCTCTATGGGAATAAGGTGCCATTTGACCAGAGCTCTATGGGAATAAGGTGCCATTTGACCAGAGTTCTATGGGAATAAGGTGCCATTTGACCAGAGCTCTGTGGGAATAAGGTGCCATTTAACCAGAGCTCTATGGGAATAAGGTGCCATTTGACCAGAGCTCTATGGGAATAAGGTGCCATTTGACCAGAGCTCTGTGGGAATAAGGTGCCATTTGACCAGAGCTCTATGGGAATAAGGTGCCATTTGACCAGAGCTCTATGGGAATAAGGTGCCATTTGACCAGAGCTCTGTGGGAATAAGGTGCCATTTGACCAGAGCTCTATGGGAATAAGGTGCCATTTGACCAGAGCTCTGTGGGAATAAGGTGCCATTTGACCAGAGCTCTATGGGAATAAGGTGCCATTTGACCAGAGCTCTATGGGAATAAGGTGCCATTTGACCAGAGCTCTGTGGGAATAAGGTGCCATTTGACCAGAGCTCTATGGGAATAAAGTGCCATTTAACCAGAGCTCTATGGGAATAAAGTGCCATTTGACCAGAGCTCTATGGGAATAAAGTGCCATTTGACCAGAGCTCTATGGGAATAAAGTGCCATTTGACCAGAGCTCTATGGGAATAAGGTGCCATTTGACCAGAGTTCTATGGGAATAAGGTGCCATTTGACCAGAGCTCTATGGGAATAAGGTGCCATTTGACCAGAGCTCTATGGGAATAAGGTGCCATTTGACCAGAGCTCTATGGGAATAAAGTGCCATTTAACCAGAGCTCTATGGGAATAAAGTGCCATTTAACCAGAGCTCTATGGGAATAAGGTGCCATTTGACCAGAGCTCTATGGGAATAAAGTGCCATTTAACCAGAGCTCTATGGGAATAAAGTGCCATTTAACCAGAGCTCTATGGGAATAAGGTGCCATTTGACCAGAGCTCTATGGGAATAAGGTGCCATTTGGGACGGGTCATTGTCTACCCTCAGTAGTACTTTCCTTTTCTCTGACATCATCACTTTAGCTGCTTGAGACTGGGTGATTAGAACAGCTAGCCCCCTGGTCTGGACGTCCATTAGAGAGAAGACAGACCTGGGTGATTAGAACAGCTAGCCCCCTGGTCTGGACGTCCATTAGAGAGAAGACAGACCTGGGTGATTAGAACAGCTTGCTAGCCCCCTGGTCTGGACGTCCATTAGAGAGAAGACAGACCTGGGTGATTAGAACAGCTAGCCCCCTGGTCTGGACGTCCATTAGAGAGAAGACACACCTGGGTGATTAGAACAGCTAGCCCCCTGGTCTGGACGTCCATTAGAGAGAAGACACACCTGGGTGATTAGAACAGCTAGCCCCCTGGTCTGGACGTCCATTAGAGAGAAGACACACTTGGGTGATTAGAACAGCTAGCCCCCTGGTCTGGACGTCCATTAGAGAGAAGACAGGCCTGGGTGATTAGAACAGCTAGCCCCCTGGTCTGGACGTCCATTAGAGAGAAGACAGACCTGGGTGATTAGAACAGCTAGCCCCCTGGTCTGGACGTCCATTAGAGAGAAGACAGACCTGGGTGATTAGAACAGCTAGCCCCCTGGTCTGGACGTCCATTAGAGAGAAGACAGACCTGAGTGATTAGAACAGCTAGCCCCCTGGTCTGGACGTCCATTAGAGAGAAGACAGACCTGAGTGATTAGAACAGCTAGCCCCCTGGTCTGGACGTCCATTAGAGAGAAGACAGACTGGGTGATTAGAACAGCTAGCCCCCTGGTCTGGACGTCCATTAGAGAGAAGACAGACCTGGGTGATTAGAACAGCTAGCTAGCCCCCTGGTCTGGACGTCCATTAGAGAGAAGACAGACCTGGGTGATTAGAACAGCTAGCCCCCTGGTCTGGACGTCCATTAGAGAGAAGACAGACCTGGGTGATTAGAACAGCTAGCCCCCTGGTCTGGACGTCCATTAGAGAGAAGACAGATCTGGGTGATTAGAACAGCTAGCCCCCTGGTTATGAATGATGTTATATCACATTTACATAAGTATTCAGACCCTTTACTCAGTACTTTGTTGAAGCACCTTTGGCAGCGATTACAGCCTCTAGTCTTCTTGGGTATGACGCTACAAGCTTGACACACCTGTATTTGGGGAGTTTCTCCCATTCTTCTCTGCAGATCCTCTCAAGCTCTGTCAGCTTGGATGGGGAGCGTCGCTGCACAGCTATTTTCAGGTCTCTCCAGAGATGTTTAGATCGGGTTCAAGTCCGGGCTCTGGCTGGGGCACTCAAGGACATTCAGAGACTTGTCCCGAAGCCACTCCTACGTTGTCTTGGCTGGGTGCTTAGGGTCGTTGTCCTGTTGGAAGGTGAACCTTCACCCTAGTCTGAGGTCCTGAGCGATCTGGAGCAGGTTTTCATCAAGGTACTTTGCTCCGTTTATCTTTGCCTCGATCCTGACTAGTCTCCCAGTCCCTGCCACTGAAAAACATCCCCACAGCATGATGCTGCCACCACCATGCTTCACCGTAGGGATGGTGCCAGGTTTCCTCCAGACGTGACGCTTGGCTTTCAGGCCAAAGATTTCAATCTTGGTTTCATCAGACCAGAGAATCTTGTTTCTCATAGTCTGAGAGTCCTTTAGGTGCCTTTTGGCAAACTCCAAGCGGGCTGTCATGTGCCTTTTACTGAGGAGTGGCTTCCGCCTGCCTTGATTGGTGGAGTGCTGCAGAGATGGTTGTCCATCTTGAAAGTTCTCCCACCTCCACAGAGGAACTCTGGAGCTCTGTCAGAGTGACCATTGGGTTCTTGGTTACCTCCATGACATTTCTAAAAGCCTGTTTTCACTTTGTCATTATGGGCTAGTCTACTCTATAGCAGTCCTCCCCATTTACTAGTCTACTCTATAGCAGTCCTCCCCATTTACTAGTCTACTCTATAGCAGTCCTCCCCATTTACTAGTCTACTCTATTGCAGTCCTCATTTACTAGTCTACTCTATAGCAGTCCTCCCCATTTACTAGTCTACTCTATAGCAGTCCTCATTTACTAGTCTACTCTATAGCAGTCCTCCCCATTTACTAGTCTACTCTATAGCAGTCCTCCCCATTTACTAGTCTACTCTATAGCAGTCCTCCCCATTTACTAGTCTACTCTATAGCAGTCCTCCCCATTTACTAGACTACTCTATAGCAGTCCTCCCCATTTACTAGTCTACTCTATAGCAGTCCTCATTTACTAGTCTACTCTATAGCAGTCCTCCCCATTTACTAGTCTACTCTATAGCAGTCCTCCTCATTTACTAGTCTACTCTATAGCAGTCCTCCCCATTTACTAGTCTACTCTATAGCAGTCCTCATTTACTAGTCTACTCTAGAGCAGTCCTCGTTTACTAGTCTACTCTATAGCAGTCCTCATTTACTAGTCTACTCTATAGCAGTCCTCCCCATTTACTAGTCTACTCTATAGCAGTCCTCATTTACTAGTCTACTCTATAGCAGTCCTCATTTACTAGTCTACTCTATAGCAGTCCTCATTTACTAGTCTACTCTATAGCAGTCCTCATTTACTGGTCTACTCTATAGCAGTCCTCCTCATTTACTAGTCTACTCTATAGCAGTCCTCCCCATTTACTAGTCTACTCTATAGCAGTCCTCCCCATTTACTAGTCTACTCTATAGCAGTCCTCATTTACTAGTCTACTCTATAGCAGTCCTCCCCATTTACTAGTCTACTCTATAGCAGTCCTCCCCATTTACTAGTCTACTCTATAGCAGTCCTCCCCATTTACTAGTCTACTCTATAGCAGTCCTCATTTACTAGTCTACTCTATAGCAGTCCTCCCCATTTACTAGTCTACTCTATAGCAGTCCTCCTCATTTACTAGTCTACTCTATAGCAGTCCTCCCCATTTACTAGTCTACTCTATAGCAGTCCTCATTTACTAGTCTACTCTATAGCAGTCCTCATTTACTAGTCTACTCTATAGCAGTCCTCATTTACTAGTCTACTCTATAGCAGTCCCCATTTACTAGTCTACTCTATAGCAGTCCTCATTTACTAGTCTACTCTATAGCAGTCCTCATTTACTAGTCTACTCTATAGCAGTCCTCCCCATTTACTAGTCTACTCTATAGCAGTCCTCATTTACTAGTCTACTCTATAGCAGTCCTCATTTACTAGTCTACTCTATAGCAGTCCTCATTTACTGGTCTACTCTATAGCAGTCCTCCTCATTTACTAGTCTACTCTATAGCAGTCCTCCCCATTTACTAGTCTACTCTATAGCAGTCCCCATTTACTAGTCTACTCTATAGCAGTCCTCCTCATTTACTAGTCTACTCTATAGCAGTCCTCCTCATTTACTAGTCTACTCTATAGCAGTCCTCATTTACTGGTCTACTCTATAGCAGTCCTCATTTACTAGTCTACTCTATAGCAGTCCTCCCCATTTACTAGTCTACTCTATAGCAGTCCTCCTCATTTACTAGTCTACTCTATAGCAGTCCTCATTTACAAGTCTACCCTACAGCAGTCCTCCTCATTTACTCGTCTACTCTATAGCAGTCCTCCCCATTTACTAGTCTACTTTATAGCAGTCCTCATTTACTAGTCTACTCTATAGCAGTCCTCCTCATTTACTACTATACTCTATAGCAGTCCTCCTCATTTACTAGTCTACTCTATAGCAGTCCTCCCCATTTACTAGTGTACTCTATAGCAGTCCTCCCCATTTACTAGTCTACTCTATAGCAGTCCTCCCCATTTACTAGTCTACTCTATAGCAGTCCCCATTTACTAGTCTACTCTATAGCAGTCCTCCTCATTTACTAGTCTACTCTATAGCAGTCCTCCTCATTTACTAGTCTACTCTATAGCAGTCCTCATTTACTAGTCTACTCTATAGCAGTCCTCATTTACTGGTCTACTCTATAGCAGTCCTCATTTACTAGTCTACTCTATAGCAGTCCTCCCCATTTACTAGTCTACTCTATAGCAGTCCTCCTCATTTACTAGTCTACTCTATAGCAGTCCTCATTTACAAGTCTACCCTACAGCAGTCCTCCTCATTTACTCATCTACTCTATAGCAGTCCTCCCCATTTACTAGTCTACTTTGTAGCAGTCCTCATTTACTAGTCTACTCTATAGCAGTCCTCCCCATTTACTAGTCTACTCTATAGCAGTCCTCCCCATTTACTAGTCTACTCTATAGCAGTCCTCATTTACTAGTCTACTCTATAGCAGTCCCCATTTACTAGTCTACTCTATAGCAGTCCTCATTTACTAGTCTACTCTATAGCAGTCCTCATTTATTAGTCTACTCTAAAGCAGTCCTCATTTACTAGTCTACTCCATAGCAGTCCTCCTCATTTACTAGTCTACTCTATAGCAGTCCTCCCCATTTACTAGTCTACTCTATAGCAGTCCTCCCCATTTACTAGTCTACTCTATAGCAGTCCTCAATTACTAGTCTACTCTATAGCAGTCCCCATTTACTAGTCTATCTCTATAGCAGTCCTCATTTACTAGTCTACTCTATAGCAGTCCTCATTTATTAGTCTACTCTATAGCAGTCCTCATTTACTAGTCTACTCTATAGCAGTCCTCCTCATTTACTAGACTACTCTATAGCAGTCCTCATTTACTAGTCTACTCTATAGCAGTCCTCATTTACTAGTCTACTCTATAGCAGTCCTCCTCATTTACTAGTCTACTCTATAGCAGTCCTCCCCATTTACTAGTCTACTCTATAGCAGTCCTCCTCATTTACTAGTCCACTCTATAGCAGTCCTCATTTACTAGTCTACTCTATAGCAGTCCTCCTCATTTACTAGTCTACTCTATAGCAGTCCTCATTTACTAGTCTACTCTATAGCAGTCCTCCTCATTTACTAGTCTACTCTATAGCAGTCCTCATTTACTAGTCTACTCTATAGCAGTCCTCCCCATTTACTAGTCTACTCTATAGCAGTCCTCCTCATTTACTAGTCTACTCTATAGCAGTCCTCCTCATTTACTAGTCTACTCTATAGCAGTCCTCATTTACTAGTCTACTCTATAGCAGTCCTCCTCATTTACTAGTCTACTCTATAGCAGTCCTCATTCAGTTCTTACCACTACCTACCACTGCTATAGACCCTACTGCTATAGTACCAGGACCCTACTGCTATAGTACCAGGACCCTACTGCTATAGTACCAGGACCCTACTGCTATCAGTACCAGGACCCTACTGCTATAGTACCAGGACCCTACTGCTATAGAACCAGGACCCTACTGCTATAGTACCAGGACCCTACTGCTATAGTACCAGGACCCTACTGCTATAGTACCAGGACCCCTACTGCTATAGGACCAGGACCCTACTGCTATAGTACCAGGACCCCTACTGCTATAGTACCTAGTACCAGGACCCTACTGCTATAGTACCAGGACCCTACTGCTATAGTACCAGGACCCTACTGCTATAGTACCAGGACCCCTACTGCTATAGTACCAGTACCATGACCCTACTGCTATAGTACCAGGACCCTACTGCTATAGTACCAGGACCCTACTGCTATAGTACCAGGACCCTACTGCTATAGTACCAGGCCCCTACTGCTATAGTACCAGGACCCTACTGCTATAGTACCAGGACCCTACTGCTATAGTACCAGGACCCTACTGCTGTAGTACCAGGACCCTACTGCTATAGTACCAGGACCAGGACCCTACTGCTATAGTACCAGGACCCTACTGCTATAGTACCAGGACCCTACTGCTATAGTACCAGGACCCTACTGCTATAGTACCAGGACCCTACTGCTATAGTACCAGGACCCTACTGCTATAGTACCAGTACCAGGACCCTACTGCTATAGTACCAGGACCCTACTGCTATAGTACCAGGACCCTACTGCTATAGTACCAGGACCCTACTGCTATAGTACCAGGACCCTACTGCTATAGTACCAGGACCCTACTGCTATAGTACCAGGACCCTACTGCTATAGAACCAGGACCCTACTGCTATAGTACCAGGACCCTACTGCTATAGTACCAGGACCCTACTGCTATAGTACCAGGACCCTACTGCTATAGTACCAGGACCCTACTGCTATAGTACCAGGACCCTACTGCTATAGTACCAGAACCCTACTGCTATAGTACCAGGACCCTACTGCTATAGTAAGGACCAGGACCCTACTGCTATAGTACCAGGACCCTACTGCTATAGTACCAGGACCCTACTGCTATAGTACCAGGACCCTACTGCTATAGTACCAGGACCCTACTGCTATAGTACCAGGACCCTACTGCTATAGTACCAGGACCCTACTGCTATAGTACCAGGACCCTACTGCTATAGTACCAGTACCAGGACCCTACTGCTATAGTACCAGGACCCTACTGCTATAGTACCAGGACCCTACTGCTATAGTACCAGGACCAGGACCCTACTGCTATAGTACCAGGACCCTACTGCTATAGTACCAGGACCCTACTGCTATAGTACCAGGACCCTACTGCTATAGTACCAGGACCCTACTGCTATAGTACCAGGACCAGGACCCTACTGCTATAGTACCAGGACCCTACTGCTATAGTACCAGTACCAGGACCCTACTGCTATAGTACCAGGACCCTACTGCTATAGTACCAGGACCCTACTGCTATAGAACCAGGACCCTACTGCTATAGTACCAGGACCCTACTGCTATAGTACCAGGACCCTACTGCTATAGTACCAGGACCCTACTGCTATAGTACCAGGACCCTACTGCTATAGTACCAGTACCCTACTGCTATAGTACCAGTACCAGGACCCTACTGCTATAGTACCAGGACCCTACTGCTATAGTACCAGGACCCTACTGCTATAGTACCAGGACCCTACTGCTATAGTACCAGGACCCTACTGCTATAGTACCAGGACCCTACTGCTATAGTACCAGGACCCTACTGCTATAGTACCAGGACCCTACTGCTATAGTACCAGGACCCTACTGCTATAGTACCAGGACCAGGACCCTACTGCTATAGTACCAGGACCCTACTGCTATAGTACCAGGACCCTACTGCTATAGTACCAGTACCAGGACCCTACTGCTATAGTACCAGGACCCTACTGCTATAGTACCAGGACCCTACTGCTATAGTACCAGGACCCTACTGCTATAGTACCAGGACCCT
Source organism: Salmo salar (assembly GCF_905237065.1). Taxonomy (NCBI): domain Eukaryota; kingdom Metazoa; phylum Chordata; class Actinopteri; order Salmoniformes; family Salmonidae; genus Salmo; species Salmo salar. The sequence continues at coordinate 76,867 of NW_025547815.1, forward strand.
ACTGCTATAGTACCAGGACCAGGACCCTAATGCTATAGTACCAGGACCCTACTGCTATAGTACCAGTACCAGGACCCTACTGCTATAGTACCAGGACCCTACTGCTATAGTACCAGGACCCTACTGCTATAGTACCAGGACCCTACTGCTATAGTACCAGGCCCCTACTGCTATAGTACCAGGACCCTACTGCTATAGTACCAGGACCCTACTGCTATAGTACCAGGACCCTACTGCTATAGTACCAGGACCCTACTGCTATAGTACCAGGACCCTACTGCTATAGTACCAGGACCCTACTGCTATAGTACCAGGACCCTACTGCTATAGTACCAGGACCCTACTGCTATAGTACCAGAACCCTACTGCTATAGTACCAGGACCCTACTGCTATAGTACCAGGACCCTACTGCTATAGTACCAGGACCCTACTGCTATAGTACCAGTACCAGGACCCTACTGCTATAGTACCAGGACCCTACTGCTATAGTACCAGGACCCTACTGCTATAGTACCAGACCAGGACCCTACTGCTATAGTACCAGGACCCTACTGCTATAGTACCAGGACCCTACTGCTATAGTACCAGGACCCTACTGCTATAGTACCAGGACCCTACTGCTATAGTACCAGGACCCTACTGCTATAGTACCAGGACCCTACTGCTATAGTACCAGGACCCTACTGCTATAGTACCAGGACCCTACTGCTATAGTACCAGGACCCTACTGCTATAGTACCAGGACCCTACTGCTATAGTACCAGGACCCTACTGCTATAGTACCAGGACCCTACTGCTATAGTACCAGTACCAGGACCCTACTGCTATAGTACCAGGACCCTACTGCTATAGTACCCAGGACCCTACTGCTATAGTACCAGGACCCTACTGCTATAGTACCAGTACCAGGACCCTACTGCTATAGTACCAGGACCCTACTGCTATAGTACCAGGACCCTACTGCTATAGTACCAGGACCCTACTGCTATAGTACCAGGACCCTACTGCTATAGTACCAGGACCCTACTGCTATAGTACCAGGACCCTACTGCTATAGTACCAGGACCCTACTGCTATAGTACCAGGACCCTACTGCTATAGTACCAGTACCAGGACCCTACTGCTATAGTACCAGGACCCTACTGCTATAGTACCAGGACCCTACTGCTATAGTACCAGGACCCTACTGCTATAGTACCAGGACCCTACTGCTATAGTACCAGGACCCTACTGCTATAGTACCAGGACCCTACTGCTATAGTACCAGGACCCTACTGCTATAGTACCAGGACCCTACTGCTATAGTACCAGGACCCTACTGCTATAGTACCAGGACCCTACTGCTATAGTACCAGGACCCTACTGCTATAGTACCAGGACCAGGACCCTACTGCTATAGTACCAGGACCCTACTGCTATAGTACCAGGACCCTACTGCTATAGTACCAGGACCAGGACCCTACTGCTATAGTACCAGGACCCTACTGCTATAGTACCAGGACCCTACTGCTATAGTACCAGGACCCTACTGCTATAGTACCAGGACCCTACTGCTATAGTACCAGGACCCTACTGCTATAGTACCAGGACCCTACTGCTATAGTACCAGGACCCTACTGCTATAGTACCAGGACCCTACTGCTATAGTACCAGGACCAGGACCCTACTGCTATAGTACCAGGACCCTACTGCTATAGTACCAGGACCCTACTGCTATAGTACCAGGACCCTACTGCTATAGTACCAGGACCCTACTGCTATAGTACCAGGACCCTACTGCTATAGTACCAGGACCCTACTGCTATAGTACCAGGACCCTACTGCTATAGTACCAGGACCCTACTGCTATAGTACCAGGACCCTACTGCTATAGTACCAGGACCCTACTGCTATAGTACCAGGACCCTACTGCTATAGTACCAGGACCCTACTGCTATAGTACCAGTACCAGGACCCTACTGCTATAGTACCAGGACCCTACTGCTATAGTACCAGGACCCTACTGCTATAGTACCAGGACCCTACTGCTATAGTACCAGGACCCTACTGCTATAGTACCAGGACCCTACTGCTATAGTACCAGGACCCTACTGCTATAGTACCAGGACCCTACTGCTATAGTACCAGGACCCTACTGCTATAGTACCAGGACCCTACTGCTATAGTACCAGGACCCTACTGCTATAGTACCAGGACCCTACTGCTATAGTACCAGGACCCTACTGCTATAGTACCAGGACCCTACTGCTATAGTACCAGGACCCTACTGCTATAGTACCAGTACCAGGACCCTACTGCTATAGTACCAGGACCCTACTGCTATAGTACCAGGACCCTACTGCTATAGTACCAGGACCCTACTGCTATAGTACCAGGACCCTACTGCTATAGTACCATACCAGGACCCTACTGCTATAGTACCAGGACCCTACTGCTATAGTACCAGGACCCTACTGCTATAGGACCAGGACCCTACTGCTATAGTACCAGGACCCTACTGCTATAGTACCAGGACCCTACTGCTATAGTACCAGGACCCTACTGCTATAGTACCAGGACCCTACTGCTATAGTACCAGGACCCTACTGCTATAGTACCAGTACCAGGACCCTACTGCTATAGTACCAGGACCCTACTGCTATAGTACCAGGACCCTACTGCTATAGTACCAGGACCCTACTGCTATAGTACCAGGACCCTACTGCTATAGTACCAGTACCAGGACCCTACTGCTATAGTACCAGGACCCTACTGCTATAGGACCAGGACCCTACTGCTATAGTACCAGGACCCTACTGCTATAGTACCAGGACCCTACTGCTATAGTACCAGGACCCTACTGCTATAGTACCAGGACCCTACTGCTATAGTACCAGGACCCTACTGCTATAGTACCAGGACCCTACTGCTATAGTACCAGGACCCTACTGCTATAGTACCAGTACCAGGACCCTACTGCTATAGTACCAGGACCCTACTGCTATAGTACCAGGACCCTACTGCTATAGTACCAGGACCCTACTGCTATAGTACCAGTACCAGGACCCTACTGCTATAGTACCAGGACCCTACTGCTATAGGACCAGGACCCTACTGCTATAGTACCAGGACCCTACTGCTATAGTACCAGGACCCTACTGCTATAGTACCAGGACCCTACTGCTATAGTACCAGGACCCTACTGCTATAGTACCAGGACCCTACTGCTATAGTACCAGGACCCTACTGCTATAGTACCAGTACCAGGACCCTACTGCTATAGTACCAGGACCCTACTGCTATAGTACCAGGACCCTACTGCTATAGTACCAGGACCCTACTGCTATAGTACCAGAACCCTACTGCTATAGTACCAGGACCCTACTGCTATAGTACCAGGACCCTACTGCTATAGTACCAGGACCCTACTGCTATAGTACCAGGACCCTACTGCTATAGGACCAGGACCCTACTGCTATAGTACCAGGACCCTACTGCTATAGTACCAGGACCCTACTGCTATAGTACCAGGACCCTACTGCTATAGTACCAGGACCCTACTGCTATAGTACCAGGACCCTACTGCTATAGTACCAGGACCCTACTGCTATAGTACCAGTACCAGGACCCTACTGCTATAGTACCAGGACCCTACTGCTATAGTACCAGGACCCTACTGCTATAGTACCAGGACCCTACTGCTATAGTACCAGTACCAGGACCCTACTGCTATAGTACCAGGACCCTACTGCTATAGTACCAGGACCCTACTGCTATAGTACCAGGACCCTACTGCTATAGGACCAGGACCCTACTGCTATAGTACCAGGACCCTACTGCTATAGGACCAGGACCCTACTGCTATAGTACCAGGACCCTACTGCTATAGTACCAGTACCCCACTGCTATAGTACCAGGACCCTACTGCTATAGTACCAGTACCAGGACCCTACTGCTATAGTACCAGGACCCTACTGCTGTAGTACCAGCACCCTACTGCTATAGTACCAGCACCCTACTGCTATAGTACCAGGACCCTACTGCTATAGTACCAGGACCCTACTGCTATAGTACCAGGACCCTACTGCTATAGTACCAGGACCCTACTGCTATAGTACCAGGACCCTACTGGTATAGTACCAGGACCCTACTGCTATAGAACCAGAACCCTACTGCTATAGTACCAGGACCCTACTGCTATAGAACCAGAACCCTACTGCTATAGTACCAGGACCCTACTGCTATAGTACCAGGACCCTACTGCTATAGTACCAGGACCCTACTGCTATAGTACCAGGACCCTACTGCTATAGTACCAGTACCAGGACCCTACTGCTATAGTACCAGGACCCTACTGCTATAGTACCAGGACCCTACTGCTATAGTACCAGGACCCTACTGCTATAGTATTCCTGTGTTCCCCTGTTCTAAAGCATTCTAGTGCTTTTCTCTGTTCTAGAGTTATTTCTCATGTTCTCTTCCCATTCTGTCTCTTAAAAGGAGGAATAATATGTATTTACTGTTTTCTACAGCGAAACTATGATGTGAGTAAATAAGGTGCCTAATGTCAAAGGGGATAATGTCATGTTTAAGCAGACATAGGACCCCTAATGTCATGTTAGGAGCAGACATAGGACCCCTAATGTCATGTTAGGAGCAGACATAGGACCCCCTAATGTCCTTGTTGAAAGACATAAGAACCCTAATGTCATGTTATGAACAGACATAGGACCCTCTCTAATGTCCTTGTTGAGAAGACATAAGAACCCTAATGTCATGTTATGAACAGACATAGGACGCCCTAATGTCCTTGTTGAGGAGACATAGGAACCTTAATGTCATGTTATGAACAGACATAGGACGCCTTAATGTCCTTGTTGAGACATTGGAACCCTAATATCATGTTATGAACAGACATAGGACGCCCTAATGTCATGTTATGAACAGACATAGGAACCCTAAGTACAGAACTCAGAACATGGAATGAAGACAGGAAACTGAACGATGTTTAGAAGCTCAATATTCTGCTTTATTGCAAATTGTGATCATACCAGACAGTAAAGTCCATTAACTGGTACTGCAGAACCCAACACCCTTTCTGTTCAGACTGTGGTTTGCATTTTGGCTTTATGATTCTGTAATATCCACAGAGCAACATAAAAGGATACTTCTGGATGTTGGCCGTGAGTTCACCTGACTCTGGGAAACTAGATAAACGACCTCATTGCCAACATCCAGAAGTATCCCTTTAAAGAACCAATCAAAAACGACGTCTGTAAATCACACTTCCTATTATATGCACAATTTTCAGTTGATTACACATTAGGTAGTAGGAACACAAAAATACTACAATATATTAAAAACTTTGGGTATTGGATAAAAAGACATTAGAAAAACGTCATTTAAAAAAAAAGACACAAGCAGTTACAGCTTTGATGGACGATGTTGAATTAAAAAGTAATTTTATTTTGCATACCCAGAATTCATAATACTCCTCAGTGTATCGTAATAGAACTGAGAAATCCCACCCGCCTCCTCCTTATAGCAGGTATAAATGGTACTAGCTGGGGCAGTCAAGATGGCAGAAGTACCATGTAATGTCTAGACTCATTCATCTCTCAACAATAGGTTCATAATACATGCCTTAATTCTGTCTTTGACCCCCAACCACATTGAAGACATCAAAAAAACACGCGTTTATTCACAACCACTTGTAAAACAAGACTAATCTAGCTTCTTTCGGTAAGACACTTTGTCTTTGGTTTCCTGTAGTTTATCAGAGAACATGTCTTTCGTCTCCTCCATTTTTCCAGAGAAACGTTCTTTGGTCTCCTCCATTTTTCCAGAGAAACGTTCTTTGGTCTCCTCCATTTTTCCAGAGAAACGTTCTTTGGTCTCCTCCATTTTTCCAGAGAAACGTTCCTTCGTCTCCTCCATCTTTCCAGAGAAACGTTCCTTCGTCTCCTCCATCTTTCCAGAGAAACGTTCTTTCGTCTCCTCCATTTTGTCGGAAATACCAGACAATCGTTCTTTCGTATCTTCCATTTTCCCCGAGAGTAGTTCTTTAGTTTCCTCCATTTTCTCTGTGAGTTTCTCCCTGGTCTCTTCCATCCGGTCCTGCAGGTAGTCTTTGACGGGCGGAGGGGTAGAGAAGTAGCCGTGTTTACGGAGGTACTGCACTGAGAAGGACGTCCCACCCAGAGTCACCGTGTATCTGGCAGGTGTTGCAATCTGAAGGAAAATCGGGATAAAAGAGAGCCACTAAGTTCAGTAGAACAAGTGAAATGAAGCTGGTGTTGAAATCTGAGTATTTCTGCTTACCTTGAACAAGTTATAGTCCGCGAGCATTCTTACCTTGAGCAAGTCATAGTCCGCGAGCATTCTTACCTTGTGCAAGTCATAGTCCGCGAGCATTCTTACCTTGTACAAGTCATAGTCCGCGAGCATTCTTACCTTGTGCAAGTCATAGTCCGCGAGCATTCTTACCTTGTGAAAGTCATAGTCCGCGAGCATTCTTACCTTGAACAAGTCATAGTCCGTGAGCATTCTTACCTTGAACAAGTCATAGTCCGTGAGCATTCTTACCTTGAACAAGTCATAGTCCGCGAGCATTCTTACCTTGTACAAGTCATAGTCCGCGAGCATTCTTACCTTGAACAAGTCTTAGTCCGCGAGCATTCTTACCTTGAACAAGTCATAGTCCGCGAGCATTCTTACCTTGAACAAGTCATAGTCCGCGAGCATTCTTACCTTGAACAAGTCATAGTCCGCGAGCATTCTTACCTTGAACAAGTCATAGTCCGCGAGCATTCTTACCTTGAACAAGTCATAGTCCGCGAGCATTCTTACCTTGTACAAGTCATAGTCCGCGAGCATTCTTACCTTGAACAAGTCATAGTCCGCGAGCATTCTTACCTTGAACAAGTCATAGTCCGCGAGCATTCTTACATTGTACAAGTCATAGTCCGCGAGCATTCTTACCTTGTGCAAGTCATAGTCCGTGAGCATTCTTACCTTGAACAAGTCATAGTCCGTGAGCATTCTTACCTTGAACAAGTCATAGTCCGCGAGCATTCTTACCTTGAACAAGTCATAGTCCGCGAGCATTCTTACCTTGAACAAGTCATAGTCCGCGAGCATTCTTACCTTGAACAAGTCATAGTCCGCGAGCATTCTTACCTTGAACAAGTCATAGTCCGCGAGCATTCTTACCTTGAACAAGTCATAGTCCGCGAGCATTCTTACCTTGTACAAGTCATAGTCCGTGAGCATTCTTACCTTGAACAAGTCATAGTCCGCGAGCATTCTTACCTTGTGCAAGTCATAGTCCGCGAGCATTCTTACCTTGTGCAAGTCATAGTCCGCGAGCATTCTTACCTTGTACAAGTCATAGTCCGCGAGCATTCTTACCTTGTACAAGTCATAGTCCGCGAGCATTCTTACCTTGAACAAGTCATAGTCCGCGAGCATTCTTACCTTGTGCAAGTCATAGTCCGCGAGCATTCTTACCTTGAACAAGTCATAGTCCGCGAGCATTCTTACCTTGAACAAGTCATAGTCCGTGAGCATTCTTACCTTGAACTGAGCCTTCAGAAAGTATTCACACCCCTTGACTTTTTCCACATGTTGTTGTGTTAAAATTGATTAAATTCAGATTGTGCCACTGGCCTACACGCAATACACTATAATGTGTCAAAGTGGATTTATGTTTTTAGAAATGTTTACTAATGAATTAAAATGTAAAAGCTGAAATGTCTTTTAGTCAATAAGTATTCAACCCCTTTTCTTACGGTAAGCCTAAATAAATTCAGGAGTAAACATTTAGTTAAAATATGTACCATGCAGTAATCGCTCCTCCATTTCCGGGTTGATAAAATTCTCATATTTTGCCTAATTTCAGTTTGTGACAAAATAAACAAGTATATTGTAGAGAATCATTGTACCATCTAAAATAGCTGTGAAATATATTTGACATAACCATATTGTATTCTTAGCTGGTGTACAAAACCAAAAGAAAAAAACAATTAAACTTAAAGCACCCGGAAGCATAGAAATAGCGACATAGAACAGATCTACCACTTCTTAGATATGCTTCCAATAAGAATGACAGATCTATAACTCACATTTCTGTGAATTTGGTCAGGTCTCCTAAGAAGTTACATATTGCAGCTTTAAAGAAAAAATCCACGTCAAAACCCCTCACATTCCTTTAATATACAGTGTTAAAATAACACAAATACGTGAGAATGTTTCTGTGAACAAATGTTTCATTTTGGCATTATAATAAGGTTGGTTGGTAGCTAAATGGAAAATCGTTGTGGAAATCTGTTGCAGCTCTACAAAATCCAAAGGGCTGGCACTAGCTGCACTGTAAATTTAGGAGTCTACAATCTCACCATATTCAACATGTAGATCGACGTGCCTCACAGTCGTTCACAATGGCCAAAACATTACAGCCCACTTGGAGTTTGCCAAAAGGCACCTAAAGGACTCTCAGACCATGAGAAACAAGATTCTCTGGTCTGATGAAACCAAGATTTAACTCTTTGGCCTGAATGCCAAGCGTCACGTCTGGAGGAAACCTGACACCATCCCTACGGTAAAGCATGGTGGTGGCAGCATCCTGCTGTGGGGGATGTTTTTCAGCGACAGGGACTGGGAGACTAGTCAGGATCGAGGGAAAGATGAACAGAGCAAAGTACAGAGAGATCCTTGATGAAAACCTGTTCGAGAGCACTCAGGACCTCAGTCTGGGGCGAAGGTTCACCTTCGACAACCACCAAGACAACGTAGGAATGGCTTCGGGACAAGTCTCTGAATGTCCTTGAGAGGCCCAGCCAGAGCCCGGACTTGAACCCAATCGAACATCTCTGGAGAGACCTGAAAATAGCTGTGCAGCGACGCTCCCCATCCAACCTGACAGAGCTTGAGAGGATCTGCAGAGAAGAATGGGAGAAACTCCCCAAATACAGGTGTGCCAAGCTTGTAGCGTCATACCCAAAGAAGACTAGAGGCTGTAATCGCTGCCAAAGGTGCTTCAACAAAGTACTGAGTAAAGGGTCTGAATACTTATGTAAAAGTCATATTTCATTATTTATTTATGTGATAAATTTGCAAACAAAATCTAAAAACCTGTTTTTGCTTTTGACATTATGGGGGTATTGTGTGTAGATTGATGAGGGGAAAACACAATCTAATACATTTTTAGAATAAGGCTGTAACAAAACGTGGAAAAAGTCACGGCGTCTGAATACTTTCCGAATGCACTGCATCATAGGCAGGGAGTATTCTCACCTTGTACATGACATAGGCAGGGAGTATTCTCACCTTGTACATGACATAGGCAGGGAGTAGTCTCACCTTGTACATGACATAGGCAGGGAGTATTCTCACCTTGTACATGACATAGGCAGGGAGTATTCTCACCTTGTACATGACATAGGCAGGGAGTATTCTCACCTTGTACATGACATAGGCAGGGAGTATTCTCACCTTGTACATGACATAGGCAGGGAGTATTCTCACCTTGTACATGACATAGGCAGGGAGTATTCTCACCTTGTACATGACATAGGCAGGGAGTATTCTCACCTTGTACATGACATAGGCAGGGAGTATTCTCACCTTGTACATGACATAGGCAGGGAGTATTCTCACCTTGTACATGACATAGGCAGGGAGTATTCTCACCTTGTACATGACATAGGCAGGGAGTAGTCTCACCTTGTACATGACATAGGCAGGGAGTAGTCTTACCTTGTACATGACATAGGCAGTGAGTTTTCTTACCTTGTACATGACATAGGCAGGGAGTATTCTCACCTTGTACATGACATAGGCAGTGAGTTCTCACCTTGTACATGACATAGGCAGGGAGTAGTCTTACCTTGTACATGACATAGGCAGGGAGTATTCTTACCTTGTACATGACATAGGCAGGGAGTATTCTCACCTTGTACATGACATAGGCAGGGAGTATTCTCACCTTGTACATGACATAGGCAGGGAGTATTCTCACCTTGTACATGACATAGGCAGGGAGTAGTCTCACCTTGTACATGACATAGGCAGGGAGTATTCTCACCTTGTACATGACATAGGCAGGGAGTATTCTCACCTTGTACATGACATAGGCAGGGAGTATTCTCACCTTGTACATGACATAGGCAGGGAGTATTCTCACCTTGTACATGACATAGGCAGGGAGTAGTCTTACCTTGTACATGGCATAGGCAGGGAGTAGTCTTACCTTGTACATGACATAGGCAGGGAGTATTCTCACCTTGTACATGACATAGGCAGGGAGTAGTCTTACCTTGTACATGACATAGGCAGTGAGTAGTCTTACCTTGTACATGACATAGGCAGTGAGTTTTCTTACCTTGTACATGACATAGGCAGGGAGTTCTTACCTTGTACATGACATAGGCAGGGAGTAGTCTTACCTTGTACATGACATAGGCAGGGAGTAGTCTTACCTTGTACATGACATAGGCAGTGAGTTCTTACCTTGTACATGACATAGGCAGGGAGTAGTCTTACCTTGTACATGGCATAGGCAGTGAGGGCATAGCCACCAGAGGAGTGATTCAGCAGACCAACCACCTTCTCTGGTAAACCAATGAACTCCAGAAAAGGCACCACATTCACTCCCCTGTGAAATATACAGTGAGTTTAACTAAGGCCAGATACTGTGCCTTCACATGAAACAAATCACTGAGTTTGGCCAGTTTATTAGGTACACACCAACCCTGTTCACCCCCCAAAACGGTTAGCTTCTAGTGAAACAGTGAGTCAACATGGCCGTGGCAGACGTCCAGTTACTAAGCGACTTGAGCGCGGTCTGATGTCGGTGCCAAGCGTGCCGGTTACAGTATCTCCGAAACAGCTGGCCTCATGGGATTTCACGAAGGGCAACGGTTCCCGGTATGAAAATGGTGTTGCCGGGTGAATTTCCAAAATTCTGAAGAGAATTACACACCAAATACATACACATATATATAATACACAAAAATATATATTATAATCTCGTCTTTAAATCATTGTAATGTGGTTTAACCTTTAAAAATCTAAATGAAAATGATTCAAATCTAAAAAGATAGAATTCAACTAGTGCCCTTAGATCATTGGGGGGAAAAACCTGCACTTGACTGTTGTACTCGAATAAAACTTTATTCGTCACATGCGCCGAACACAAGTGTAAACCTTCCTGTGAAATGCTTAATTACAAGCCCTTAACCTTTAGCGGGATCAAATTCAACAACATCCCGGTGAAATTGCAGGAGCGCCAAAATCAAAATTATAAATCGTAATATTAAAAATTAATGGAAATACAAGTGTCTTACATCATTGAAACGTTTGGAATCTCGGTAATGGAACTGCGTTGTCCGATATACAATAGCTATTACAGAGGAAAACAATGCCGTGGTTTTGTTTAAGAAGAGCGATAAACAACACTTTTTTTCCACCTTGACCGGGGTTTGATACATTCACATCGGAAGGTAAAAATAACGACTTACATTCTGAAATCTTTGCTCTAATTTGTCATCCTGAGGGGTCCCAGTGATCAAACGCAAGTGCCGTTTTCATTGATAAAAATCCATTTTTTTAATAGCCGAACACGAAACATTTTGTAAACCTCTTGTGTCGTGAATTCCGTCGCATTCAACTTTCGACGTAATTACACACTAAAACGTCCGTTTATCCAGTCGTGGGCTGGTTGTTAGTAAATACCTGATGGTTCTTTTCGCGGGACGTATTGACCCGAAAGAAACCGGGTTTGAAGACACCAAGCGATGACCTCGTTGCGCACCAATGATATGAGCTGTGTTTCGTTTGATTGATTGTATATTTTTTTTGGGGGGGGGCCCAATGACCACTGATCGTCTTGGTCGATAGCCAATGAGCTGAGGTAAAACGGCAAAATGGTTATATGTTTATATTGTTGGAAGATCAGCCTTCGTTAGTAAACGCGAACGATAATGACAAGAATCGTCCCAGCTAACAGGGCGGGGGACAAACAGCTAAATAAACGGCGCAGTACAACAGTAGTGTGCAGAACAGCATCTCAGAACACACAACTCGTCGGTCCTCGTCACGCATAGCCGCAGGAAGTAGGGGTGCTGAAGGTGCTGCACCCCCTGAAAAAAAAACGAAGAAGAAAATAACAATAATACAGGACTAGCCTTTACTAGTCCCCCCCGAAGAATTCAGGCTGTTGTAGAGGCAAAGTGGGGTTCGACACAGTACTAGATGGGTGTACCTAATAAACTGGCCAGTGAGTATATCTAGGTAATAAGTCTGTACAATGAACGCAACAGCAATTCCATTATCCTCAGGCCAAAAGACCAGTTAGGTGCTGAACTCCTAAAATCTCTATGTATTGCTAAATGATTCATAACAAAATACCATAGTAATGGAATCCCCAGGGGGGTTAGACCAGAATAATGTGGGTTAATGTAGGAATCCCCAGGGGGGGTTAGACCAGAGACAGGTGGGTTAATGTAGGAATCCCCAGGGGGGGTTAGACCAGAGACAGGTGGGTTAATGTAGGAATCCCCAGGTGGGTTAATGTAGGAATCCCCAGGGGGATTAGACCAGAGACAGGTGGGTTAATGTAGGAATCCCCAGGGGGGATTAGACCAGAGACAGGTGGGTTAATGTAGGAATCCCCAGGGGGTTAGACCAGAGACATGTGGGTTAATGTAGGAATCCCCAGGGGGGTTAGACCAGAGACAGGTGGGTTAATGTAGGAATCCCCAGGGGGGGGTTAGATCAGAGACAGGTGGGTTAATGTAGGAATCCCCAGGGGGATTAGACCAGAGACAGGTGGGTTAATGTAGGAATCCCCAGGGGGGTTAGACCAGAGACAGGTGGGTTAATGTAGGAATCCCCAGGGGGGATTAGACCAGAGACAGGTGGGTTAATGTAGGAATCCCCAGGGGATTAGACCAGAGACAGGGGGTTAATGTAGGAATCCCCAGGGGGGGTTGGACCAGAGACAGGTGGGTTAATGTAGGAATCCCCAGGGGGGGGTTAGATCAGAGACAGGTGGGTTAATGTAGGAATCCCCAGGGGGGGTTAGATCAGAGACAGGTGGGTTAATGTAGGAATCCCCAGGGGGTTAATGTAGGAATCCCCAGGTGGGTTAATGTAGGAATCCCCAGGGGGTTAATGTAGGAATCCCCAGGGGGATTAATGTAGGAATCCCCAGGGGGTTAGACCAGAGACAGGTGGGTTAATGTAGGAATCCCCAGGGGGTTAGACCAGAGACAGGGGGTTAATGTAGGAATCCCCAGGGGGTTAATGTAGGAATCCCCAGGGGGATTAGACCAGAGACAGGTGGGTTAATGTAGGAATCCCCAGGGGGTTAATGTAGGAATCCCCAGGGGGGGTTAGACCAGAGACAGGGGGTTAATGTAGGAATCCCCAGGGGGTTAATGTAGGAATCCCCAGGGGGGTTAATGTAGGAATCCCCAGGGGGGGATTAGACCAGAGACAGCTGACTCACTGCATAGCAGCGTAGTAGAAGGTTCCGAACCAGACGCTGGAAGTCAGGAGATGGACAGGTATCATCACCTTCCCGTACTGCTTAAAGGTCTTCTTGAACCTCTGGACCAGACCAATGGACTTGTCCTGCAGAGGGTCTATCTCTGGGGCCTCCACAGGCAGCTTGGAGGAGTCTGCCCCATAGACGGGCTCTGTTCCAGCCAGGCTGGGGGGATGGCTGGGTGGGTTCTGGTCCTGGTCGTCTGGTTGGAGCTTGGGCCGTTCTACTGCCCTGTTAAAAGCTGAGGTACTGACCCAGCGCTGGCCGCGCCCGGGGGTCAGGCGGCCTACAACACACACCGACGCGGCCAGGCGTGCCTCACACGCTGACAGGCCCACGACCACGGACCGCACGTAGGCCATCTGCCGCAATGCACCCTGGGACAGAACACGATGCATCTCCTCCTCCTCCCTGAGACGTTTGACCACAGAGCCTGCAGACAGCACATCATCATCATCATCAGGGTTTACTATCAATTACAAGAGTAGTAATCATTAATGTTGATCAGTATATATTAAGTTAGGAACTGCTATAATCAGAGTGAAGAAACGTATCTGATGATATGATAATACATAATACCAAAACATACCTCCAACTAGAGTAGGACCACCATTAATCCAGCACCTGAAATGAAAACGTCCCAATTTAAAAGACCGATAAACAACACACAATCTAAAACACAGAAGTTAAAGCCACAACAGACTAATCCAGTAGCCACTAATGTGGATGATTCTCAGCAAAACAACCTAAAGTCTTGGTTGAACTAAGTTTACTAGCTAACGTTACACACAGCCACATTCGGATATATAGCTAACAAGGCAAATAAAAAGCTAGCTAGCAAGCCAACTATAGTAAGTAGCTAGTCAGCTAGCTAAGTAGCTAGCAAGCCAACTATAGTAAGTAGCTAGTCAGCTAGCAAGCCAACTATAGTAAGTAGCTAGTCAGCTAGCAAGCCAACTATAGTAAGTAGCTAGTCAGCTGGCTAAGTAGCTAGCAAGCCAACTATAGTAAGTAGCTAGTCAGCTAGCAAGCCAACTATAGTAAGTAGCTAGTCAGCTAGCAAGCCAACTATAGTAAGTAGCTAGACAGCTAGCTAAGTAGCTAGCAAGCCAACTATAGTAAGTAGCTAGTCTGCTGGCTAAGTAGCTAGCAAGCCAACTATAGTAAGTAGCTAGTCTGCTGGCTAAGTAGCTAGCAAGCCAACTATAGTAAGTAGCTAGTCTGCTGGCTAAGTAGCTAGCAAGCCAACTATAGTAAGTAGCTAGTCTGCTGGCTAAGTAGCTAGCAAGCCAACTATAGTAAGTAGCTAGTCTGCTGGCTAAGTAGCTAGCAAGCCAACTATAGTAAGTAGCTAGTCAGCTAACTAAGTAGCTAGCAAGCCAACTATAGTAAGTAGCTTGTCAGCTAGCAAGCCAACTATAGTAAGTAGCTAGTCAGTTAGCAAGCCATCAATAGTAAGGAGCTAGTCAGCTAGCTAAGTAGCTAGCAAGCCAACTATAGTAAGTAGCTTGTCAGCTGGCTAAGTAGCGAGCAAGCCAACTATAGTAAGTAGCTAGTCAGCTAGCAAGCAAGCCAACTACAGTAAGTAGCTAGTCAGCTAGCTAAGTAGCTAGCAAGCCAACTATATATAGTAAGGAGCTAGTCAGCTAGCTAAATAGCTAGTCAGCTAGCTAAGTTACTATGTGCAAAGGTTAGCTACAGAACTTGCAAAACACCTAAATTGATCTTTCTAGAGCTAGCTGGCTGCCTAGCTGTCACATACGCAGTGGCTTCTGTGTGGTTGACATTGGGGGAGTCTGGAGGACGGAAAACTTCTTCACTTGTAAAAGCTTCCAGAACAATCCAGTGGAAACACGGGCCAGTTTTAGATATGGTTAAACTAACGTTAGTTATCTGGCTAATGCCTGATTCTGACAGAAAGCCAACTTGGGTTGTTAGCTTGCTAGCGAAGTTAGCTAGCCCACACTTGGCAAAGTAGTAGTTGTGTATACATTTTGTCGTGAAGTTGTAAAACTACGTGACAAAGCTCACAGGTAAAGGAATACATACATTCAAATTCAAGAGGTTTGATCCAGTCAAAAGTGTTTTCTGTAGTTATATGAGCCATAAGTTCATAGAATTGACCGTCCTGTCAGTAGAAGACCTTAAAGCAGAGAGCGAGGGGGGATCCGCGTGTCCTCGGACCGCGCAATGCATCATGGGATTCCGAGTTCATTTGGCGCGCGATTTGGGTGTATGTAAACTGCGGGAAAACAACACTTCCCGACATGCCTAAAACCTTTCAGTCACAATTTCCGTTTCTTTGACAGAGAAAACCTCTAGTCCAGCGGATAAGAACCAAATATACCCACAAATCGTTCCGTTTTATGTTGCAAGTATCAAACTTGGTACACTAACATTGAAATGCAAACGTTACCTTTTTTGTTGTTGTAAATATAGTCATCACATTCACTGCACTTAGCCTGTAATAAAACCTTAAGTCCATCTTTATGGAACTAACTGCACATTCTCTCTTATATTCAATGTGATGTTTCTCTGTTCCTTGTTTCGCTCTTTTCTGTGCTGCAGATCTTTTAGCAACTTGATGGTATAGCAAAAGCCTAATAAACTTGACATTATTAACTTGAATTGTCTCTCTTTATTTTACCTCGCAAACAAAATCACTTATAGTCTAGGTATAGTCCCCTGTATCTCAGTTGGTAGCGCATGGTGCTTGCAATACCAGGGTTGTGTGTTTGATTCCCACGGGGTGAAGTACATAAATGTATTTACTCACTAATGTACGTGGTGTCTGCTGAATGTAAAGCAAAATTGTTTTTTTTTTATTATCGCCAGTATAACTTAACAGCTTTGACGTGCATCGTCCAAACAGCGGCTGAAGGGCAAATATAATGGTGACGTCATCTTGCCAATGTGCAAACGCTCTCCATACCACATCAGCCCAATGTATAATGTATGTGTGCTGTCTGGGAAGACCTTATGGGGGTCATGTTGAGGTCATTTTGACCATAGTCTAGCAGCTACGGGAAATAATTATGGACTTTCTGATAGAGCCACATTCCACACACAGCTGGGGCATGTCTAAACAAGTATTGTTTTTTTGTCTATAGTGCCAGCACAGATTTTGTCCATTTCCAATATGGCGGCCATTTCCAATATGGCGGCCATTCCCAATATGGCGGCCATTCAGCTGCAGAGGGTCATATTGGACTAGATTCACTTGTCCATATCTCCACACATAATTGGTGCATACAGCCCAATGATGACTTAAAATGTTTGAGGGGGTCTAGTAAAAGAAAATTATCAAATGGCCCCAAAATGCCATATATACATATCCTTTAAACGTTTAGTAGAAAATGGAGCCAAATTACTGCTTTTTGTAAATACTTTCGTGGCTACTTCCAATAGTTTAAATGTAAACACTCTAAAAAGTAATATATATATATATATATATATTGGTGTTCCCTGAAGTTTACTGATTGCAATGATATAATTTTTCTTTGTGTCAATTTTAATACAAATTACTGGAAACCTGCCCTGTACACGTGACATTTTAACAAAAATACTTTTTATGATGAGACCTTCCAGCCATTAGACAAAGGAAAAGTGTATAGAAAGATGTGTAGCTATAGTTGCAGATTTACCCTGTTATACTCAGTGGTGGAGGGATAGTTTTGTCAGTCTTTGTTGTGTGTTTCCAAGTTAAGAGTAGTTTCGTTTCCTATTTTCCATGTATATTTTAGTTAATCATTACATTGAGATTTCCTTATTTTCCTTATTTGAGATGTATTGATTTAATAGATTTATCATGATCACCTTTACCTTCTATGTTCTGCAACCTGCTTATTCATGTCTGCCCTGTTGCAGAACCACACACCAATCCCACTTTACCACGTCCAACCACAAGTCCTTAATAAATAACCAATCCCACTTTACCACGTCCAACCACAAGTCCTTAATAAATAACCAATCCAACTTTACCACAAGTCCTTAATAAAAAACCAATCCAACTTTACCACAAGTCCTCAATAAATATGTGAACTTTGGAACTCACACATGTGATGTAGTTATTCACAGTAGGATACCAGCCTGCCGTGCCACCAGCCTGCCGCGCTACCAGCCTGTGCGCCGCCAGCAGATGGTGGTCTCGCTTTCTTAAAATATAGGTTGACATTGTGAGACTCTTCTGTGGTTTACAGGGGACACCTGGGAACCTTTCTCCCCGCTTGCTCAGTTTGGCCGGGCGGCCAGCTCTAAGGAGAGTCTTGGTGGTTCCAAACTCCTTCCATTTAAGAATGATGTAGGCCACTGTGTTCTTGGGGACCTTCAATGTTGCAGACATTTTTTGATACCCTTTCCCCAGACATGTGCCTCAACACAATCCTGTCTCGGAGCTCTACGGACAATTCCCTTCGACCTGGTTTTTGCTCTGACATGCACTGTCAACTATGAGACCTTATATAGACAGGTGTATGGCTTTCCAAATGCACCTGAGCTCAATTTCAAGTCTCATAGCCAAGGGTCTGAACACTTATGTAAATAAGGTATTTCGTTTTTTTATTTGTTATAAATGTGCAAACATTTCAAAAAACCTGTTTTGCTTTGTCATTACGGGGTAATGTGTGTAGATTGATGAGGAAAAACATTTAATACATTTTAGAATAAGGATGTAACGTAACATCATGTGGAAAAAGGGAAAGAGTCTGAATACTTTCTGAACGCTCTGTAGTTACATACAGTATAATATACAGTACTTATCTATTCTGTATATAGTTATACATACTGTATAATATACAGTACTTATCTATTCTGTATATAGTTATACATACAGTATAATATACAGTACTTATCTATTCTGTATATAGTTATACATACTGTATAATATACAGTACTTATCTATTCTCTATATAGTTATACATACAGTATAATATACAGTACTTATCTATTCTGTATATAGTTATACATACTGTATAATATACAGTAGTTATCTATTCTGTATATAGTTATACATACAGTATAATATACAGTACTTATCTATTCTGTATATAGTTATACATACTGTATAATATACAGTAGTTATCTATTCTGTATATAGTTATACATACTGTATAATATACAGTACTTATCTATTCTGTATATAGTTATACATACTGTATAATATACAGTACTTATCTATTCTGTATATAGTTATACATACTGTATAATATACAGTACTTATCTATTCTGTAGATAGTTATACATACTGTATAATATACAGTAGTTATCTATTCTGTATATAGTTAAATGTATTGTATAATATACAGTACTTATCTATTCTGTATATAGTTATACATACTGTATAATATACAGTACTTATCTATTCTGTATATAGTTATACATACTGTATAATATACAGTACTTACCTATTCTGTATATAGTTATACATACAGTATAATATACAGTAGTTACCTATTCTGTATATAGTTATACATACTGTATAATATACAGTACTTATCTATTCTGTATATAGTTATACATACTGTATAATATACAGTACTTATCTATTCTGTATATAGTTATACATACTGTATAATATACAGTACTTATCTATTCTGTATATAGTTATACATACTGTATAATATACAGTACTTATCTATTCTGTATATAGTTATACATACTGTATAATATACAGTAGTTATCTATTCTGTATATAGTTATACATACTGTATAATATACAGTAGTTATCTATTCTGTATATAGTTATACATACTGTATAATATACAGTAGTTATCTATTCTGTATATAGTTATACATACTGTATAATATACAGTACTTATCTATTCTGTATATAGTTATACATACTGTATAATATACAGTACTTATCTATTCTGTATATAGTTATACATACTGTATAATATACAGTACTTATCTATTCTGTATATAGTTATACATACTGTATAATATACAGTAGTTATCTATTCTGTATATAGTTATACATACTGTATAATATACAGTACTTATCTATTCTGTATATAGTTATACATACTGTATAATATACAGTACTTATCTATTCTGTATATAGTTATACATACTGTATAATATACAGTACTTATCTATTCTGTATATAGTTATACATACTGTATAATATACAGTACTTATCTATTCTGTATATAGTTATACATACTGTATAATATACAGTACTTATCTATTCTGTATATAGTTATACATACTGTATAATATACAGTACTTATCTATTCTGTATATAGTTATACATACTGTATAATATACAGTACTTATCTATTCTGTATATAGTTATACATACTGTATAATATACAGTACTTATCTATTCTGTATATAGTTATACATACTGTATAATATACAGTACTTATCTATTCTGTATATAGTTATACATACTGTATAATATACAGTACTTATCTATTCTGTATATAGTTATACATACTGTATAATATACAGTACTTATCTATTCTGTATATAGTTATACATACTGTATAATATACAGTACTTATCTATTCTGTATATAGTTATACATACTGTATAATATACAGTACTTATCTATTCTGTATATAGTTATACATACTGTATAATATACAGTACTTATCTATTCTGTATATAGTTATACATACTGTATAATATACAGTACTTATCTATTCTGTATATAGTTATACATACTGTATAATATACAGTACTTATCTATTCTGTATATAGTTATACATACTGTATAATATACAGTACTTATCTATTCTGTATATAGTTATACATACTGTATAATATACAGTACTTATCTATTCTGTATATAGTTATACATACTGTATAATATACAGTACTTATCTATTCTGTATATAGTTATACATACTGTATAATATACAGTACTTATCTATTCTGTATATAGTTATACATACTGTATAATATACAGTAGTTATCTATTCTGTATATAGTTATACATACTGTATAATATACAGTAGTTATCTATTCTGTATATAGTTATACATACTGTATAATATACAGTACTTATCTATTCTGTATATAGTTATACATACTGTATAATATACAGTACTTATCTATTCTGTATATAGTTATACATACTGTATAATATACAGTACTTATCTATTCTGTATATAGTTATACATACAGTATAATATACAGTACTTATCTATTCTGTATATAGTTATACATACTGTATAATATACAGTAGTTATCTATTCTGTATATAGTTATACATACTGTATAATATACAGTACTTATCTATTCTGTATATAGTTATACATACTGTATAATATACAGTACTTATCTATTCTGTATATAGTTATACATACTGTATAATATACAGTACTTATCTATTCTGTATATAGTTATACATACTGTATAATATACAGTACTTATCTATTCTGTATATAGTTATACATACTGTATAATATACAGTACTTATCTATTCTGTATATAGTTATACATACTGTATAATATACAGTACTTATCTATTCTGTATATAGTTATACATACTGTATAATATACAGTACTTATCTACATACTGTATAATATACAGTACTTATCTATTCTGTATATAGTTATACATACTGTATAATATACAGTACTTATCTATTCTGTATATAGTTATACATACTGTATAATATACAGTACTTATCTATTCTGTATATAGTTATACATACTGTATAATATACAGTACTTATCTATTCTGTATATAGTTATACATACTGTATAATATACAGTAGTTATCTATTCTGTATATAGTTACACATACTGTATAATATACAGTACTTATCTATTCTGTATATAGTTACACGTACTGTATAATATACAGTACTTATCTATTCTGTATATAGTTATACATACTGTATAATATACAGTAGTTATCTATTCTGTATATAGTTATACATACTGTATAATATACAGTAGTTATCTATTCTGTATATAGTTATACATACTGTATAATATACAGTAGTTATCTATTCTGTATAAAGTTATACATACTGTATAATATACAGTAGTTATCTATTCTGTATATAGTTATACATACTGTATAATATACAGTAGTTATCTATTCTGTATATAGTTATACATACTGTATAATATACAGTACTTATCTATTCTGTATATAGTTATACATACTGTATAATATACAGTAGTTATCTCTTCTGTATATAGTTATACATACTGTATAATATACAGTAGTTATCTATTCTGTATATAGTTATACATACTGTATAATATACAGTAGTTATCTATTCTGTATATAGTTATACATACTGTATAATATACAGTACTTATCTATTCTGTATATAGTTATACATACTGTATAATATACAGTACTTATCTATTCTGTATATAGTTATACATACTGTATAATATACAGTACTTATCTATTCTGTATATAGTTATACATACTGTATAATATACAGTAGTTACCTATTCTGTATATAGTTATACATACTGTATAATATACAGTAGTTACCTATTCTGTATATAGTTATACATACAGTATAATATACAGTACTTATCTATTCTGTATATAGTATACATACTGTATAATATACAGTAGTTATCTATTCTGTATATAGTTATACATACTGTATAATATACAGTAGTTATCTATTCTGTATATAGTTATACATACTGTATAATATACAGTAGTTATCTATTCTGTATATAGTTATACATACTGTATAATATACAGTAGTTATCTATTCTGTATATAGTTAAACATACTGTATAATATACAGTACTTATCTATTCTGTATATAGTTATACATACTGTATAATATACAGTAGTTACCTATTCTGTATATAGTTATACATACAGTATAATATACAGTACTTATCTATTCTGTATATAGTTATACATACTGTATAATATACAGTACTTATCTATTCTGTATATAGTTATACATACTGTATAATATACAGTGCTTATCTATTCTGTATATAGTTATACATACTGTATAATATACAGTACTTATCTATTCTGTATATAGTTATGCATACTGTATAATATACAGTAGTTATCTATTCTGTATATAGTTATACATACTGTATAATATACAGTACTTATCTATTCTGTATATAGTTATACATACTGTATAATATACAGTACTTATCTATTCTGTATATAGTTATACATACTGTATAATATACAGTACTTATCTATTCTGTATATAGTTTAATGTATTGTATAATATACAGTACTTATCTATTCTGTATATAGTTATACATACAGTATAATATACAGTACTTATCTATTCTGTATATAGTTAAATGTATTGTATAATATACAGTACTTATCTATTCTGTATATAGTTATACATACTGTATAATATACAGTACTTATCTATTCTGTATATAGTTATACATACAGTATAATATACAGTAGTTATCTATTCTGTATATAGTTATACATACTGTATAATATACAGTACTTATCTATTCTGTATATAGTTATACATAATGTATAATATACAGTACTTATCTATTCTGTATATAGTTATACATACTGTATAATATACAGTACTTATCTATTCTGTATATAGTTATACATAATGTATAATATACAGTACTTATCTATTCTGTATATAGTTATACATACTGTATAATATACAGTACTTATCTATTCTGTATATAGTTAAATGTATTGTATAATATACAGTACTTATCTATTCTGTATATAGTTATACATACAGTATAATATACAGTACTTATCTATTCTGTATATAGTTAAATGTATTGTATAATATACAGTACTTATCTATTCTGTATATAGTTATACATACTGTATAATATACAGTACTTATCTATTCTGTATATAGTTATACATACTGTATAATATACAGTACTTATCTATTCTGTATATAGTTATACATACAGTATAATATACAGTAGTTATCTATTCTGTATATAGTTATACATACTGTATAATATACAGTACTTATCTATTCTGTATATAGTTATACATAATGTATAATATACAGTACTTATCTATTCTGTATATAGTTATACATACTGTATAATATACAGTACTTATCTATTCTGTATATAGTTATACATAATGTATAATATACAGTACTTATCTATTCTGTATATAGTTATACATACTGTATAATATACAGTACTTATCTATTCTGTATATAGTTAAATGTATTGTATAATATACAGTACTTATCTATTCTGTATATAGTTATACATACAGTATAATATACAGTACTTATCTATTCTGTATATAGTTAAATGTATTGTATAATATACAGTACTTATCTATTCTGTATATAGTTATACATACTGTATAATATACAGTACTTATCTATTCTGTATATAGTTATACATACTGTATAATATACAGTACTTATCTATTCTGTATATAGTTATACATACAGTATAATATACAGTAGTTATCTATTCTGTATATAGTTATACATACTGTATAACATACAGTACTTATCTATTCTGTATATAGTTATACATACTGTATAATATACAGTACTTATCTATTCTGTATATAGTTATACATACTGTATAATATACAGTACTTATCTATTCTGTATATAGTTATACATACTGTATAATATACAGTACTTATCTATTCTGTATATAGTTATACATACTGTATAATATACAGTACTTATCTATTCTGTATATAGTTATACATACTGTATAATATACAGTACTTATCTATTCTGTATATAGTTATACATACTGTATAATATACAGTACTTATCTATTCTGTATATAGTTAAATGTATTGTATAATATACAGTACTTATCTATTCTGTATATAGTTATACATACTGTATAATATACAGTACTTATCTATTCTGTATATAGTTATACATACTGTATAATATACAGTAGTTATCTATTCTGTATATAGTTATACATACTGTATAATATACAGTACTTATCTATTCTGTATATAGTTATACATACTGTATAATATACAGTACTTATCTATTCTGTATATAGTTATACATACTGTATAATATACAGTAGTTATCTATTCTGTATAAAGTTAAATGTACTGTATAATATACAGTAGTTATCTATTCTGTATATAGTTATACATACTGTATAATATACAGTAGTTATCTATTCTGTATATAGTTTTACATACTATATAATATACAGTACTTATCTATTCTGTATATAGTTATACATACTGTATAATATACAGTACTTATCTATTCTGTATATAGTTATACATACTGTATAATATACAGTACTTATCTCTTCTGTATATAGTTAAATGTATTGTATAATATACAGTACTTATCTATTCTGTATATAGTTATACATACTGTATAATATACAGTAGTTATCTATTCTGTATATAGTTATACATACTGTATAATATACAGTACTTATCTATTCTGTATATAGTTATACATACTGTATAATATACAGTAGTTATCTATTCTGTATATAGTTATACATACTGTATAATATACAGTACTTATCTATTCTGTATATAGTTATACATACTGTATAATATACAGTACTTATCTATTCTGTATATAGTTATACATACTGTATAATATACAGTAGTTATCTATTCTGTATAAAGTTAAATGTACTGTATAATATACAGTAGTTATCTATTCTGTATATAGTTATACATACTGTATAATATACAGTAGTTATCTATTCTGTATATAGTTTTACATACTATATAATATACAGTACTTATCTATTCTGTATATAGTTATACATACTGTATAATATACAGTACTTATCTATTCTGTATATAGTTATACATACTGTATAATATACAGTACTTATCTATTCTGTATATAGTTAAATGTATTGTATAATATACAGTACTTATCTATTCTGTATATAGTTATACATACTGTATAATATACAGTAGTTATCTATTCTGTATATAGTTATACATACTGTATAATATACAGTACTTATCTATTCTGTATATAGTTATACATACTGTATAATATACAGTACTTATCTATTCTGTATATAGTTATACATACTGTATAATATACAGTACTTATCTATTCTGTATATAGTTATACATACAGTATAATATACAGTACTTATCTATTCTGTATATAGTTATACATACTGTATAATATACAGTAGTTATCTATTCTGTATATAGTTATACATACTGTATAATATACAGTACTTATCTATTCTGTATATAGTTATACATACTGTATAATATACAGTACTTATCTATTCTGTATATAGTTATACATACTGTATAATATACAGTACTTATCTATTCTGTATATAGTTATACATACTGTATAATATACAGTACTTATCTATTCTGTATATAGTTATACATACTGTATAATATACAGTACTTATCTATTCTGTATATAGTTATACATACTGTATAATATACAGTACTTATCTATTCTGTATATAGTTATACATACTGTATAATATACAGTTATACATACTGTATAATATACAGTACTTATCTATTCTGTATATAGTTATACATACTGTATAATATACAGTACTTATCTATTCTGTATATAGTTATACATACTGTATAATATACAGTACTTATCTACATACTGTATAATATACAGTACTTATCTATTCTGTATATAGTTATACATACTGTATAATATACAGTACTTATCTATTCTGTATATAGTTATACATACTGTATAATATACAGTAGTTATCTATTCTGTATATAGTTATACATACTGTATAATATACAGTAGTTATCTATTCTGTATATAGTTATACATACTGTATAATATACAGTACTTATCTATTCTGTATATAGTTACATGTACTGTATAATATACAGTACTTATCTATTCTGTATATAGTTATACATACTGTATAATATACAGTACTTATCTATTCTGTATATAGTTATACATACTGTATAATATACAGTAGTTATCTATTCTGTATATAGTTATACATACTGTATAATATACAGTAGTTATCTATTCTGTATATAGTTATACATACTGTATAATATACAGTAGTTATCTATTCTGTATATAGTTATACATACTGTATAATATACAGTAGTTATCTATTCTGTATATAGTTATACATACTGTATAATATACAGTAGTTATCTATTCTGTATATAGTTATACATACTGTATAATATACAGTAGTTATCTATTCTGTATATAGTTATACATACTGTATAATATACAGTAGTTATCTATTCTGTATATAGTTATACATACTGTATAATATACAGTAGTTATCTATTCTGTATATAGTTATACATACTGTATAATATACAGTAGTTATCTATTCTGTATATAGTTATACATACTGTATAATATACAGTACTTATCTATTCTGTATATAGTTATACATACTGTATAATATACAGTAGTTATCTATTCTGTATATAGTTATACATACTGTATAATATACAGTAGTTATCTATTCTGTATATAGTTATACATACTGTATAATATACAGTAGTTATCTATTCTGTATATAGTTATACATACTGTATAATATACAGTAGTTATCTATTCTGTATATAGTTATACATACTGTATAATATACAGTAGTTATCTATTCTGTATATAGTTATACATACTGTATAATATACAGTAGTTATCTATTCTGTATATAGTTATACATACTGTATAATATACAGTAGTTATCTATTCTGTATATAGTTATACATACTGTATAATATACAGTACTTATCTATTCTGTATATAGTTATACATACTGTATAATATACAGTACTTATCTATTCTGTATATAGTTATACATACTGTATAATATACAGTAGTTATCTATTCTGTATATAGTTATACATACAGTATAATATACAGTACTTATCTATTCTGTATATAGTTATACATACTGTATAATATACAGTACTTATCTATTCTGTATATAGTTATACATACTGTATAATATACAGTACTTATCTATTCTGTATATAGTTATACATACTGTATAATATACAGTACTTATCTATTCTGTATATAGTTATACATACTGTATAATATACAGTACTTATCTATTCTGTATATAGTTATACATACTGTATAATATACAGTACTTATCTATTCTGTATATAGTTATACATACTGTATAATATACAGTACTTATCTATTCTGTATATAGTTATACATACAGTATAATATACAGTAGTTATCTATTCTGTATATAGTTATACATACTGTATAATATACAGTACTTATCTATTCTGTATATAGTTATACATACTGTATAATATACAGTACTTATCTATTCTGTATATAGTTATACATACTGTATAATATACAGTACTTATCTATTCTGTATATAGTTATACATACTGTATAATATACAGTACTTATCTATTCTGTATATAGTTATACATACTGTATAATATACAGTACTTATCTATTCTGTATATAGTTATACATACTGTATAATATACAGTACTTATCTATTCTGTATATAGTTATACATACTGTATAATATACAGTACTTATCTATTCTGTATATAGTTAAATATACTGTATAATATACAGTACTTATCTATTCTGTATATAGTTATACATACTGTATAATATACAGTACTTATCTATTCTGTATATAGTTATACATACTGTATAATATACAGTAGTTATCTATTCTGTATATAGTTATACATACTGTATAATATACAGTACTTATCTATTCTGTATATAGTTATACATACTGTATAATATACAGTACTTATCTATTCTGTATATAGTTATACATACTGTATAATATACAGTAGTTATCTATTCTGTATATAGTTATACATACAGTATAATATACAGTAGTTATCTATTCTGTATATAGTTATACATACTGTATAATATACAGTAGTTATCTATTCTGTATATAGTTATACATACTGTATAATATACAGTACTTATCTATTCTGTATATAGTTATACATACTGTATAATATACAGTACTTATCTATTCTGTATATAGTTATACATACTGTATAATATACAGTACTTATCTATTCTGTATATAGTTATACATACTGTATAATATACAGTAGTTATCTATTCTGTATATAGTTATACATACTGTATAATATACAGTAGTTATCTATTCTGTATAAAGTTAAATGTACAGTTCACAAACCATCCTCATTTCCCCGTACAGACAGTGTGAATTACAAAATTGTGGACTTTATGGAAATTAATTGTTGACATGACTGACATGGTGAACTCCATGAAATATAATGTTTCCTGTATGTACTGTGGATTTCTGTACCGATGTTCTCTGCACACGTAAATAAAATGCCTTATTGTCCAAGTATAACATTTATTTATTTACCACCTTTAACCAAGGCCCTATTCCCCATATAGTGCCCTACCATTAACCAAGGCCCTATTCCCCATATAGTGCCCTACCTTTAACCAAGGCCCTATTCCCCATATAGTGCCCTACCTTTAACCAAGGCCCTATTCCCCATATAGTGCCCTACCATTAACCAAGGCCCTATTCCCCATATAGTGCCCTACCATTAACCAAGGCCCTATTCCCCATATAGTGCCCTACCTTTAACCAAGGCCCTATTCCCCATATAGTGCCCTACCTTTAACCAAGGCCGTATTCCCCATATAGTCCACTACCTTTAACCAAGGCTCTATTCCCCATATAGTGCCCTACCTTTAACCAAGGCCCTATTCCCCATATAGTGCCCTACCTTTAACCAAGGCCCTATTCCCCATATAGTGCCCTACCTTTAACCAAGGCCCTATTCCCCATATAGTGCCCTACCTTTAACCAAGGCCCTATTCCCCATATAGTGCCCTACCTTTAACCAAGGCCCTATACCCCATATAGTGCCCTACCTTTAACCAAGGCCCTATTCCCCATATAGTCCACTACCTTTAACCAAGGCCCTATTCCCCATATAGTCCACTACCTTTAACCAAGGCCCTATTCCCCATATAGTGCCCTACCTTTAACCAAGGCCCTATTCCCCATATAGTGCCCTACCTTTAACCAAGGCCCTATACCCCATATAGTGCCCTACCTTTAACCAAGGCCCTATTCCCCATATAGTGCCCTACCTTTAACCAAGGCCCTATACCCCATATAGTGCCCTACCTTTAACCAAGGCCCACACACTGGTGGAAAGTTGTGCATTATCTAGGGAATTAGGGTCCAGCCAAAGCCCTTCATTGGAACAGAGCTTTGACCTTGTAGCAGAACGGTGAGTCTGAGCAGAGCAGCATCTTCCTGAAGGTGTGTCGTAGCTCTGCGCTGCGGAAGGCGTAGATGGCCGGGTCTACGGCGGCGTGACTCATCAGCAGAACCAAATTCAGCTGGAACAGAGAACGGTAGCACTCACAGTAAGGGTTCTCTACGCACACCATGAGGAGGAGGAGATGGAGGAAGAAAGGTGCCCAGCACACCACGAACACACCGAACAGCATGGTGAGCGTGAGAGCCCCCCGGAGGCTGCGGTGAGGCGTGGCACTCCCGGGCAGCGCTGCAATCTTCCTGGCGTGGGACCGAGCCAACAGGAACATGTGGACGTAGAGGAAGAGGATGAGGAGCAGCGAGACGAGGAAGAGCACGATGAAAAAGATCTTGATGACCGCGGCGTCGCAGAACGCCACCATGACCGCCCCGGCGACGCCGCAAAGCGCCCAGATCCCCGCCAGGGCGGCGACGGCTCGCCTCATGGTCATGATGTTGTGGTAGCGCAGCGCGTGGAAGATGGTGACGTAGCGGTCCACAGCGATGGCCAGGAAGCTACAGATACAACCAATAAAGGACATGCAGAGCAGCGCGTCTATGACGTCGTCGACCCTCCGGACGGAGTCCCCTCGGGAGTCCAGTTGGCCGACGTCGCTGAACACCATCATCAGGGTCTCCCAGGTCTTGCAGAGGGAGGAGACGGTGTTGAACGTGGCCAGGCTACAGATAAACATGTACATCGGGGAGTGGAGGTTCTTGTTGCGCACCACGGCCAACACCACCAATAGGTTCTCACCGAGAGACACCATACCCAACACAAAGAACACCAGGTGGGGGACCTTCACCACCTGGCAGTCTGTGTGGTTGGACGGGAGAGCTGAGCCATCATTCATCATGGAGACCACAGACAGTGTCAGAGCAACGTCCAACAGCAGATCAGATCAGGGTGTTTCAGAGTAACGTCCAGAATAAATCAGATCAGAGTTTTTCAGAGTAACGTCCAGATCAGATCAGAACAGGGTGTTTCAGAGTAACGTCCAGATCAGATCAGAACAGGGCGTTTCATCTTTAATTCAGACAGTTGGTGGTACTGTCTCCTCAGCAGTGTGATGGCACTCTGAATGGACCTGCTGGGTGGTGGTTGGGTTGTGATGGATCACGTTAGTAGACCAGGTACTCTGGAGAGGAGGAGATGATTCTGGAGATGAGGAGATGATTCTGGAGAGGAGGAGATGATTCTAGAGAGGAGGAGATGATTCTGGAGAGGAGGAGATGATTCTGGAGAGGAGGAGATGATTCTGGAGAGGAGGAGATGATTCTGGAGAGGAGGAGATGATTCTAGAGAGGAGGAGATGATTCTGGAGAGGAGGAGATGATTCTGGAGAGGAGGAGATGATTCTGGAGAGGAGGAGATGATTCTAGAGAGGAGGAGATGATTCTAGAGAGGAGGAGATGATTCTAGAGAGGAGGAGATGATTCTAGAGAGGAGGAGATGATTCTGGAGAGGAGGAGATGATTCTGGAGAGGAGGAGATGATTCTAGAGAGGAGGAGATGATTCTAGAGAGGAGGAGATGATTCTAGAGAGGAGGAGATGATTCTAGAGAGGAGGAGATGATTCTGGAGAGGAGGAGATGATTCTAGAGAGGAGGAGATGATTCTAGAGAGGAGGAGATGATTCTAGAGAGGAGGAGATGATTCTAGAGAGGAGGAGATGATTCTGGAGAGGAGGAGATGACACCCACCTGTGGAAAGAACAAAAACATGAAAGAAATTACATCAAATTTAATTGAACACAAGATGAGATAATGGCCAGGACATCGTGATATACAGGCCTAAGGCCTTGCCATCGTGATATACAGGCCTAAGGCCTTGTGTGTGTGTGTGTGTGTGTGTGTGTGTGTGTGTGTGTGTGTGTGTGTGTGTGTGTGTGTGTGTGTGTGTGTGTGTGTGTGTGTGTGTGTGTGTGTGTGTGTGTGTGTGTGGTGTGTGGTGTGTGTGTGGTGTGTGTGTGTGTGTGTGTGGTGTGTGTGTGTGTGTGTGTGTGTGTGTGTGTGTGTGTGTGTGTGTGTGTGTGGTGTGTGTGGTGTGTGTGTGTGTGTGTGTGTGTGTGTGTGTGTGTGTGTACGCGTGTGTTTGTTATGTGTGTATGTATGTAGTGTATGTAGTGTATGTGCACGTGTGGGGGAAGCCAAGACTCCTCCACTCCAAAGAAAAAACATATTACAGCATATGTGTTGTGATAATTGTGTTGTTTGCTCTATAACCTGTTAGTTCATATGCCTTGCCATCGTGATATATAGGCCTTGCCATCGTGATATATAGGCCTAAGGCCTTGCCATCGTGATATATAGGCCTAAGGCCTTGACATCGTGATATATAGGCCTTGCCATCGTGATATATAGGCCTTGCCATCGTGATATACAGGCCTAAGGCCTTGCCATCGTGATATATAGGCCTAAGGCCTTGCCATCGTGATATACAGGCCTTGCCATCGTGATATATAGGCCTAAGGCCTTGCCATAGTGATATATACGCCTAAGGCCTTGCCATCGTGATATATAGGCCTAAGGCCTTGCCATCGTGATATACAGGCCTAAGGCCTTGCCATCGTGATATATAGGCCTAAGGCCTTGCCATCGTGATATACAGGCCTAAGGCCTTGCCATCGTGATATACAGGCCTAAGGCCTTGCAATCGTGATATACAGGCCTTGCCATCGTGATATATAGGCCTAAGGCCTTGCCATCGTGATATATAGGCCTTGCCATCGTGATATATAGGCCTAAGGCCTTGCCATTGTGATATACAGGCCTTGCCATCGTGATATACAGGCCTAAGGCCTTGCCATCGTGATATACAGGCCTGAGGCCTTGCCATCGTGATATATAGGCCTAAGGCCATCGTGATATACAGGCCTAAGGCCTTGCCATCGTGATATACAGGCCTTGCCATCGTGATATATACGCCTAAGGCCTTGCCATCGTGATATATAGGCCTAAGGCCTTGCCATCGTGATATACAGGCCTTGCCATCGTGATATATAGGCCTAAGGCCTTGCCATCGTGATATACAGGCCTAAGGCCTTGCCATCGTGATATACAGGCCTAAGGCCTTGCAATCGTGATATACAGGCCTTGCCATCGTGATATATAGGCCTAAGGCCTTGCCATAGCGATATATACGCCTAAGGCCTTGCCATCGTGATATATAGGCCTAAGGCCTTGCCATCGTGATATACAGGCCTTGCCATCGTGATATATAGGCCTAAGGCCTTGCCATCGTGATATACAGGCCTAAGGCCTTGCCATCGTGATATACGGGCCTAAGGCCTTGCAATCGTGATATACAGGCCTTGCCATCGTGATATATAGGCCTAAGGCCTTGCCATAGTGATATATAGGCCTAAGGCCTTGCCATCGTGATATATAGGCCTTGCCATCGTGATATATAGGCCTAAGGCCTTGCCATCGTGATATACAGGCCTTGCCATCGTGATATACAGGCCTGAGGCCTTGCCATCGTGATATACAGGCCTGAGGCCTTGCCATCGTGATATACAGGCCTGAGGCCTTGCCATCGTGATATATAGGCCTAAGGCCTTGCCATCGTGATATACAGGCCTTGCCATCGTGATATACAGGCCTGAGGCCTTGCCATCGTGATATATAGGCCTGAGGCCTTGCCATCGTGATATACAGGCCTAAGGCCTTGACATCGTGATATACAGGCCTAAGGCCTTGACATCGTGATATATAGGCCTAAGGCCTTGCCATCGTGATATACAGGCCTAAGGCCTTGACATCGTGATATACAGGCCTAAGGCCTTGCCATCGTGATATATAGGCCTAAGGCCTTGCCATCGTGATATACAGGCCTAAGGCCTTGCCATCGTGATATACAGGCCTTGCCATCGTGATATATAGGCCTTGCCATCGTGATATATAGGCCTAAGGCCTTGACATCGTGATATATAGGCCTAAGGCCTTGCCATTGTGATATATAGGCCTAAGGCTGTTTCATCAGACCAGAGGACATTTCTCCTAAAAGTACGATCTTTGTCCCCATGTGCAGTTGCAAACCGTAGTCTGGCTTTTTTTAATGGCGGTTTTGGAGCAGAGGCTTCTTCCTTGCAGAGCGGCCTTTCAGGTTATGTCGATATAGGACTCGTTTTACTGTGGATATAGATACTTTTATACCTGTTTCCTCCAGCATCTTCACAAGGTCCTTTGCTGTTGTTCTGGGATTTATTTGCACTTTTCGCACCAAAGCACATTCATCTCTAGGAGACAGAACGCGTCTCCTTCCTGAGCGGTATGACGGCTGCGTGGTCCCATGGTGTTTATACTGGTGTACTATTGTTTGTACAGATGAACGTGGTACCTTCAGGCGTTTGGAAATTGCTCCCAGGGATGAACCAGACTTGTGGAGGTCTATAATTTTTTTTTCAAAGGTCTTGGCTGATTTATTTAGATTTTCCCAGGATGTCAAGCAAAGAGGCACTGAGAATTGACTCAAATGATGTCAATTAGCCTATCAGAAGCTTTTAAAGCCATGACATCATTAGACTGGAATTTTCCAAGCTGTTTAAAGGCAACTTAGTGTATGTAAACTTCTGACCCACTGGAATTATGATACAGCGAATGATAAGTGAAATAATCTGTCTGTAAACAATTGTTGGAAAAATGACTTGTGTCGTGCACAAAGTAGCTGACATCGCTCGTCCGTATGTATATTAGTCTTTAGATGTGTGTGCATTGGGTATCTGCTGTGTAATGTGTGTGTATTGGGTATATGCTGTGTAATGTGTGTGTATATGCTGTGTAATGTGTGTGTATTGGGTATATGCTGTGTAATGTGTGTGTATATGCTGTGTAATGTGTGTGCATTGGGTATATGCTGTGTAATGTGTGTGTATATGCTGTGTAATGTGTGTGTATATGCTGTGTAATGTGTGGGTATCTGCTGTGTAACGTGTGTGTATTGGGTATATGCTGTGTAATGTGTGGGTATCTGCTGTGTAATGTGTGTGTATATGCTGTGTAATGTGTGTGTATATGCTGTGTAATGTGTGTGCATTGGGTATATGCTGTGTAATGTGTGTGTATATGCTGTGTAATGTGTGTGTATATGCTGTGTAATGTGTGTGTATATGCTGTGTAATGTGTGTGCATTGCGTATCTGCTGTGTAACTCGTTAGATATTACTGCACAGACGGAGCAAGAAGCACAAGCATTTCACTGCAACCGCGATTCACTGCACCGCGTTTCACTGCACCCGCGTTTCACTGCACCCGCGATTCACTGCACCCGCGATTCACTACACCCGCGATTCACTGCACCCGCGTTTCACTACACCCGCGATTCACTACACCCGCGTTTCACTACACCCGCGTTTCACTGCACCCGCAATTCACTACACTATCTTAGTCCGTTCCGCTCTGACATCGCTCGTCCGTATGTATATTAGTCTTAATTCATTCCTACTTAGATGTGTGTGCATTGGGTATATGCTGTGTAATGTGTGGGTATATGCTGTGTAATGTGTGTGCATTGGGTATATGCTGTGTAATGTGTGGGTATATGCTGTGTAATGTGTGTGTATTGGGTATCTGCTGTGTAATGTGTGGGTTTTGGGTATATGCTGTGTAATGTGTGTGTATATGCTGTGTAATGTGTGTGTATATGCTGTGTAATGTGTGTGTATATGCTGTGTAATGTGTGTGTATTGGGTATCTGCTGTGTAATGTGTGTGTATATGCTGTGTAATGTGTGTGTATTGGGTATCTGCTGTGTAATGTGTGTGCATTGGGTATATGCTGTGTAATGTGTGTGTATATGCTGTGTAATGTGTGTGTATTGGGTATCTGCTGTGTAATGTGTGTGTATTGGGTATATGCTGTGTAATGTGTGTGTATTGGGTATATGCTGTGTAATGTGTGGGTATATGCTGTGTAATGTGTGTGTATTGGGTATCTGCTGTGTAATGTGTGTGTATATGCTGTGTAATGTGTGTGTATTGGTATATGCTGTGTAAGTGTGTGTATTGGTATATGCTGTGTAATGTGTGTGTATTGGGTATCTGCTGTGTAATGTGTGTGTATTGGGTATATGCTGTGTAATGTGTGGTATTGGGTATATGCTGTGTAATGTGTGTGCATTGGGTATATGCTGTGTAATGTGTGTGCATTGGGTATATGCTGTGTAATGTGTGTGTATATGCTATGTAATGTGTGTGTATTGGGTATCTGCTGTGTAATGTGTGGGTATTGGGTATATGCTGTGTAATGTGTGTGTATATGCTGTGTAATGTGTGTGTATATGCTGTGTAATGTGTGTGTATTGGGTATCTGCTGTGTAATGTGTGTGTATATGCTGTGTAATGTGTGTGTATTGGGTATCTGCTGTGTAATGTGTGTGCATTGGGTATATGCTGTGTAATGTGTGTGTATATGCTGTGTAATGTGTGTGTATTGGGTATATGCTGTGTAATGTGTGTGTATTGGGTATCTGCTGTGTAATGTGTGTGTATTGGGTATATGCTGTGTAATGTGTGTGTATATGCTGTGTAATGTGTGTGTATTGGGTATCTTCTGTGTAATGTGTGTGTATTGGGTATCTGCTGTGTAATGTGTGTGTATATGCTGTGTAATGTGTGTGTATATGCTGTGTAATGTGTGTGTATCTGCTGTGTAATGTGTGGGTATTGGGTATATGCTGTGTAATGTGTGTGTATATGCTGTGTAATGTGTGTGTATATGCTGTGTAATGTGTGTGTATTGGGTATCTGCTGTGTAATGTGTGTGTATATGCTGTGTAATGTGTGTGTATTGGGTATCTGCTGTGTAATGTGTGTGCATTGGGTATATGCTGTGTAATGTGTGTGTATATGCTGTGTAATGTGTGTGTATTGGGTATATGCTGTGTAATGTGTGTGTATTGGGTATCTGCTGTGTAATGTGTGTGTATTGGGTATATGCTGTGTAATGTGTGTGTATATGCTGTGTAATGTGTGTGTATTGGGTATCTTCTGTGTAATGTGTGTGTATTGGGTATCTGCTGTGTAATGTGTGTGTATATGCTGTGTAATGTGTGTGTATATGCTGTGTAATGTGTGTGTATATGCTGTGTAATGTGTGTGTATCTGCTGTGTAATGTGTGGGTATCTGCTGTGTAATGTGTGTGTATATGCTGTGTAATGTGTGTGTATTGGGTATCTGCTGTGTAATGTGTGTGCATTGGGTATATGCTGTGTAATGTGTGTGTATATGCTGTGTAATGTGTGTGTATATGCTGTGTAATGTGTGTGTATATGCTGTGTAATGTGTGTGTATATGCTGTGTAATGTGTGTGTATTGTGTGTGCATTGGGTATCTGCTGTATAACTCGTTAGATATTACTGCACAGGCGGAGCAAGAAGCACAAGCATTTCACTGCACCCGCGTTTCACTGCACCCGCGATTCACTGCACCCGCGTTTCACTACACCCGCGTTTCACTACACCCGCGTTTCACTGCACCCGCGTTTCACTGCACCCGCGTTTCACTGCACCGCGTTTCACTGCACCCGCGTTTCACTGCACCCGCGTTTCACTGCACCCGCGATTCACTGCACCCGCGTTTCACTGCACCCGCGATTCACTGCACCCGCGTTTCACTGCACCCGCGATTCACTGCACCCGCGATTCACTGCACCCGCGATTCACTGCACCCGCGTTTCACTGCACCCGCGTTTCACTGCACCCGCGATTCACTGCACCCGCGATTCACTGCACCACCATGTCTTAGATCTATCCAGGCTGAACTGTATCCACTGTATCCACCATGTCTTAGATCTATCCAGGCTGAACTGTATCCACCATGTCTTAGATCTATCCAGGCTGAACTGTATCCACCATGTCTTAGATCTATCCAGGCTGAACTGTATCCACTGTATCCACCATGTCTTAGATCTATCCAGGCTGAACTGTATCCACCATGTCTTAGATCTATCCAGGCTGAACTGTATCCACTGTATCCACCATGTCTTAGATCTATCCAGGCTGAACTGTATCCACCAAGATCTATCCAGGCTGAACTGTATCCACCATGTCTTAGATCTATCCAGGCTGAACTGTATCCACTGTATCCACCATGTCTTAGATCTATCCAGGCTGAACTGTATCCACCATGTCTTAGATCTATCCAGGCTGAACTGTATCCACCATGTCTTAGATCTATCCAGGCTGAACTGTATCCACCAAGATCTATCCAGGCTGAACTGTATCCACCATGTCTTAGATCTATCCAGGCTGAACTGTATCCACTGTATCCACCATGTCTTAGATCTATCCAGGCTGAACTGTATCCACCATGTCTTAGATCTATCCAGGCTGAACTGTATCCACTGTATCCACCATGTCTTAGATCTATCCAGGCTGAACTGTATCCACCATGTCTTAGATCTATCCAGGCTGAACTGTATCCACCATGTCTTAGATCTATCCAGGCTGAACTATTGATGAATCTTACCAGCGTGACGATATCTCTCCGAAAGCTCTCCAACCTGATGACTAGGAGGTCTTCAGGGCTGTTTAAAAATCCTTACAGGCTGTTGTGTTGTCCAGTCACTGTCCTGTCGGGTCTCATTACAGAGATCTATAGGAGAGTGGAACTGTACACTTCCTGCAGTAGGAGACTGAGGATATTTCCCAAATACCACCCTATTCACTACATAGTGCCCTGTGGGCCCTGGTCAAATGTAGTGTGCGCTGCATAGGGAATAGGTTGTCATTTGGGGAGGAAACCTGTGACGAACACTACTCTTGTTATTGTACCCTTGGGTGACGTCATCGACCGCTGGATGTTGTCTCTGCTGTTTCACAAGGCCTTCTGAACGACAACCCTCAACCCAAAAGCTGAAGCAAATTAAATGTTTTTTCTGTCATTGAAAGACGTGTGTTTTTCACCTACAGAAAAGCACTGACAATTATTATCTATTATCTAAATGAAATCTATTAGAAATGCATAACAAGGACCCAGCGCAGACTAACAGCATACCATACCAGGACCCAGTGCAGACTAACAGCATACCATACCAGGACCCAGTGCAGACCAGCAGCATACCATACAAGGACCCAGTGCAGACTAACAGCATACCATACCAGGACCCAGTGCAGACCAACAGCATACCATACCAGGACCCAGCGCAGACTAACAGCATACCGGGACCCAGTGCAGACCAACAGCATACCAGGACCCAGTGCAGACCAACAGCATACCATACCAGGACCCAGTGCAGACCAGCAGCATACCATACAAGGACCCAGTGCAGACTAACAGCATACCATACCAGGACCCAGTGCAGACCAACAGCATACCAGGACCCAGTGCAGACCAACAGCATACCATACCAGGACCCAGCACAGACCAACAGCATACCAGGACCCAGTGCAGACTAACAGCATACCAGGACCAAGTGCAGACCAACAGCATACCAGGACCCAGTGCAGACTAACAGCATACCATACCAGGACCCAGTGCAGACCAACAGCATACCAGGACCCAGTGCAGACTAACAGCATACCAGGACCCAGCGCAGACCAACAGCATACCAGGACCCAGTGCAGACTAACAGCATACCATACCAGGACCCAGCGCAGACCAACAGCATACCAGGACCCAGTGCAGACTAACAGCATACCATACCAGGACCCAGTGCAGACCAACAGCATACCAGGACCCAGTGCAGACTAACAGCATACCATACCAGGACCCAGTGCAGACTAACAGCATACCAGGACCCAGTGCAGACCAACAGCATACTAGGACCCAGTGCAGACTAACAGCATACCATAACAGGACCCAGTGCAGACTAACAGCATACCATACCAGGACCGAATGCAGACCAACAGCATACCATACCAGGACCCAGTGCAGACCAACAGCATACCATACCAGGACCCAGTGCAGACTAACAGCATACCATTCCAGGACCCAGTGCAGACCAACAGCATACCAGGACCCAGTGCAGACTAACAGCATACCATACCAGGACCCAGCGCAGACCAACAGCATACCACACCAGGACCCAGTGCAGACTAACAGCATACCAGGACCCAGCGCAGACCAACAGCATACCAGAACCCAGTGCAGACTAACAGCATACCATACCAGGACCCAGCGCAGACCAACAGCATACCAGGACCCAGTGCAGACTAACAGCATACCATACCAGGACCCAGTGCAGACTAACAGCATACCATAACAGGACCCAGTGCAGACTAACAGCATACCATACCAGGACCCAGTGCAGACTAACAGCATACCATACCAGGACCCATCGCAGACCAACAGTATACCATACCAGGACCCAGCGCAGACCAACAGTATACCATACCAGGACCCAGTGCAGACCAACAGCATACCATACCAGGACCCAGTGCAGACCAACAGCATACCATACCAGGACCCAGTGCAGACCAACAGCATACCATACCAGGACCCAGTGCAGACCAACATCATACCATACCAGGACCCAGTGCAGACCAACAGCATACCAGGACCCAGTGCAGACCAACAGCATACCAGGACCCAGTGCAGACCAACAGCATACCAGGACCCAGTGCAGACTAACAGCATACCATACCAGGACCCAGTGCAGACTAACAGCATACCATACCAGGACCCAGTTCAGACCAACAGCATACCATACCAGGACCCAGTGCAGACCAACAGCATACCATACCAGGACCCAGTGCAGACTAACAGCATACCATACCAGGACCCAGTGCAGACCAACAGCATACCATACCAGGACCCAGTGCAGACTAACAGCATACCATACCAGGACCCAGTGCAGACCAACAGCATACCATACCAGGACCCAGTGCAGACCAACAGCATACCAGGACCCAGTGCAGACCAACAGCATACCAGGACCCAGTGCAGACCAACAGCATACCAGGACCCAGTGCAGACCAACAGCATACCAGGACCCAGTGCAGACTAACAGCATACCATACCAGGACCCAGTGCAGACTAACAGCATACCAGGACCCAGTGCAGACTAACAGCATACCATACCAGGACCCAGTGCAGACCAACAGCATACCATACCAGGACCCAGTGCAGACCAACAGCATACCATACCAGGACCCAGTGCAGACTAACAGCATACCATACCAGGACCCAGTGCAGACCAACAGCATACCATACCAGGACCCAGTGCAGACCAACAGCATACCATACCAGGACCCAGTGCAGACCAACAGCATACCATACCAGGACCCAGTGCAGACCAACAGCATACCATACCAGGACCCAGTGCAGACCAACAGCATACCATACCAGGACCCAGTGCAGACAAACAGCATACCATACCAGGACCCAGTGCAGACTAACAGCATACCATACCAGGACCCAGTGCAGACCAACAGCATACCATACCAGGACCCAGTGCAGACCAACAGCATACCATACCAGGACCCAGTGCAGACCAACAGCATACCATACCAGGACCCAGTGCAGACCAACAGCATACCATACCAGGACCCAGTGCAGACCAACTGCATACCATACCAGGACCCAGTGCAGACCAACAGCATACCATACCAGGACCCAGTGCAGACAAACAGCATACCATACCAGGACCCAGTGCAGACTAACAGCATACCATACCAGGACCCAGTGCAGACCAACAGCATACCATACCAGGACCCAGTGCAGACCAACAGCATACCATACCAGGACCCAGTGCAGACCAACAGCATACCATACCAGGACCCAGCGCAGACCAACAGCATACCATACCAGGACCCAGTGCAGACTAACAGCATACCATACCAGGACCCAGTGCAGACCAACAGCATACCATACCAGGACCCAGTGCAGACCAACAGCATACCATACCAGGACCCAGTGCAGACCAACAGCATACCATACCAGGACCCAGTGCAGACCAACAGCATACCATACCAGGACCCAGTGCAGACCAACAGCATACCATACCAGGACCCAGTGCAGACCAACAGCATACCAGGACCCAGTGCAGACCAACAGCATACCATACCAGGACCCAGTGCAGACCAACAGCATACCATACCAGGACCCAGTGCAGACCAACAGCATACCATACCAGGACCCAGTGCAGACCAACAGCATACCATACCAGGACCCAGTGCAGACCAACAGCATACCATACCAGGACCCAGTGCAGACCAACAGCATACCATACCAGGACCCAGTGCAGACCAACAGCATACCATAACAGTCCTCTCTCTCCTCCCCTTGGCTGCAGGGGGAGGAGAGAGAGTCTGCCTGCTGCAGCGAGGGGGAGGAGAGATGTAGTCTCTCTCCAGTGCAGACTGTCCTCTCTCTCCTCCCCCTGGCTGCAGCAGGCCGACTGTCCACAAGCAGCACCATATCACCAGGTAACATTCTGAGTATGTTGTCTATCACTAGCAGCACCATATCACCAGGTAACATTCTGAGTATGTTGTCTATCACTAGCAGCACCATATCACCAGGTAACATTCTGAGGATGTTGTCTAGCAGCACCATATCACCAGGTAACATTCTGAGTGTGTTGTCTAACAGCACCATATCACCAGGTAACATTCTGAGTATGTTGTCTAGCAGCACCATATCACCAGGTAACATTCTGGGTGTGTTGTCTATCACTAGCAGCACCATATCACCAGGTAACATTCTGAGTATGTTGTCTATCACTATCAGCACCATATCACCAGGTAACATTCTGAGTATGTGTCTAGCAGCACCATATCACCAGGTAACATTCTGAGTGTGTTGTCTAGCAGCACCATATTACCAGGTAACATTCTGAGTATGTTGTCTAGCAGCACCATATCACCAGGTAACATTCTGAGGATGTTGTCTAGCAGCACCATATCACCAGGTAACATTCTGAGTGTGTTGTCTAGCAGCACCATATCACCAGGTAACATTCTGGGTGTGTTGTCTAGCAGCACCATATCACCAGGTAACATTCTGAGTATGTTGTCTAGCAGCACCATATCACCAGGTAACATTCTGAGGATGTTGTCTAGCAGCACCATATCACCAGGTAACATTCTGAGGATGTTGTCTAGCAGCACCATATCACCAGGTAACATTCTGAGTGTGTTGTCTATCACTAGCAGCACCATATCACCAGGTAACATTCTGAGGATGTTGTCTAGCAGCACCATATCACCAGGTAACATTCGGAGGATGTTGTCTATCACTATCAGCACCATATCACCAGGTAACATTCTGAGTATGTTGTCTAGCAGCACCATATCACCAGGTAACATTCTGAGTGTGTAATCTAGCAGCACCATATCACCAGGTAACATTCTGAGTATGTTGTCTAGCAGCACCATATCACCAGGTAACATTCTGGGTGTGTTGTCTATCACTAGCAGCACCATATCACCAGGTAACATCTGAGTATGTTGTCTATCACTATCAGCACCATATCACCAGGTAACATTCTGAGTATGTTGTCTTGCAGCACCATATCACCAGGTAACATTCTGAGGATGTTGTCTAGCAGCACCATATCACCAGGTAACATTCTGAGTATGTTGTCTAGCAGCACCATATCACCAGGTAACATTCTGAGGATGTTGTCTAGCAGCACCATATCACCAGGTAACATTCTGAAGATGTTGTCTAGCAGCACCATATCACCAGGTAACATTCTGAGTGTGTTGTCTATCACTAACAGCACCATATCACCAGGTAACATTCTGAGTGTGTTGTCTAGCAGCACCATATCACCAGGTAACATTCTGAGGATGTTGTCTAGCAGCACCATATCACCAGGTAACATTCTGAGGATGTTGTCTAGCAGCACCATATCACCAGGTAACATTCTGAGTATGTTGTCTAGCAGCACCATATCACCAGGTAACATTCTGAGGATGTTGTCTAGCAGCACCATATCACCAGGTAACATTCTGAAGATGTTGTCTAGCAGCACCATATCACCAGGTAACATTCTGAGTGTGTTGTCTATCACTAACAGCATCATATCACCAGGTAACATTCTGAGTGTGTTGTCTAGCAGCACCATATCACCAGGTAACATTCTGAGGATGTTGTCTAGCAGCACCATATCATCAGGTAACATTCT
Organism: Salmo salar; assembly: GCF_905237065.1. NCBI lineage: Eukaryota > Metazoa > Chordata > Actinopteri > Salmoniformes > Salmonidae > Salmo > Salmo salar. The sequence goes on from NW_025547815.1 coordinate 120,666, forward strand.
GAGTGTGTTGTCTAGCAGCACCATATCACCAGGTAACATTCTGAGTGTGTTGTCTAACAGCACCATATCACCAGGTAACATTCTGAGGATGTTGTCTAGCAGCACCATATCACCAGGTAACATTCTGAGTGTGTTGTCTAACAGCACCATATCACCAGGTAACATTCTGAGGATGTTGTCTAGCAGCACCATATCACCAGGTAACATTCTGAGTGTGTTGTCTAACAGCACCATATCACCAGGTAACATTCTGAGTGTGTTGTCTAACAGCACCATATCACCAGGTAACATTCTGAGGATGTTGTCTAGCAGCACCATATCACCAGGTAACATTCTGAGTGTGTTGTCTAACAGCACCATATCACCAGGTAACATTCTGAGGATGTTGTCTAGCAGCACCATATCACCAGGTAACATTCTGAGTGTGTTGTCTAGCAGCACCATATCACCAGGTAACATTCTGAGGATGTTGTCTAGCAGCACCATATCACCAGGTAACATTCTGAGTGTGTTGTCTAGCAGCACCATATCACCAGGTAACATTCTGAGGATGTTGTCTAGCAGCACCATATCACCAGGTAACATTCTGAGTGTGTTGTCTAGCAGCACCATATCACCAGGTAACATTCTGAGTGTGTTGTCTAGCAGCACCATATCACCAGGTAACATTCTGAGGATGTGTAAATGTACTTGGTAAATAAAGGTGATTCTGAAAAGAACAAGTTTGCTTTTTCTAAACGGAATCTCTATTTTTGATATATATTGAATGTTCTAGAATAGTTCCAGTTTGACTGGGTTTTTTCCGCGTGGCGTCATGGCTTTCTACCACCACAACGGGAAGGAGAAAGAACAGGCTTTTCCCCAACATCCCCATTTAGTTTAAAAGGTCATTATTACTGACCAGTCAAAGGTCAAGACAGAGCAGTGGCATGGATGGATGAATGATGGATAATGGATGAATGAATAAATGCATGATGGATGGATAATGGACGGGTGAATGCGGGATGGATAATGAATGTTAGATGGATGATGGATAATGGACAGGTGAATGCGGGATGGATAATGAATGGATAATGAATGCTAGATGGATGATGGATAATGGACGGGTGAATGCGGGATGGATAATGAATGCTGGATGGATGAATAATGGACGGGTGAATGCTGGATGGATGAATGATGGATAATGGACACCTGAAACCCCACCTCTTTAAGGAATACCTGGGATAGGATAAAGTAATCCTTCTAACCCCCCTTAAAAGATTTAGATGCACTATTGTAAAGTGGTTGTTCCACTGGATATCATAAGGTGAATGCACCAATTTGTAAGTCGCTCTGGATAAGAGCGTCTGCTAAATGACTTAAATGTAAAATGTAATGGACAGGTGAATGCTGGATGGATGGATGATGTGAAGAAGGGAGAGCAGTCTTCCATGAGACAATAATTGGATCATATATTATTAAACAACGCTTACCTCTTAGATTTTAATTTGTCAAATTAAATAGAAATAGGCTCTTGTAACAGGGAACATTTACAAAAGTAGGGACATTTATATATTGTACACAGGGAGCTTCACCAAACAGAATCTCTACGTCATATTTACAAAGTCACGCTCAACATATAAAGAACGGGTAACAGAAAACCCAAACAGAACGTCGAGGGGAACGTGATGAGTTAACCAACAGATGAATAATACGGACATTAAAAATGAGTTCAGTCCACAGCAGGGTTCAAGGCGTCAGATAGAAAAAGGTATGGATAGAGGTAACAGCAAAACGCAAGCTGCTTCACCTTGCCCTCTTCATAGGCAACATTCTTGGGATCTAGGAAATCCTTACAGATCTGTACAAGTGGCAATGGACCTAGGGGTTAGGGGCTAGGGGTTAGGAGCTAGGGGTTAGGGGTTAGGAGGGGTTAAGGACTAGGGGTTAGGAGCTAGGGGTTAGGAGCTAGGGGTTAGGAGCTAGGGGTTAGGAGCTAGGGGTTAGGAGCTAGGGGTTAGGAGCTAGGGGTTAGGAGCTAGGGGTGTGGAGGGGTTAAGGACTAGGGGTTAGGAGCTAGGGATTAGGAGCTAGGGATTAGGCGCTAGGGATTAGGCGCTAGGGATTAGGGGTGTGGAGGGATTAAGGACTAGGGGTTAGGAGCTAGGGATTAGGAGCTAGGGGTGTGGAGGGGTTAAGGACTAGGGATTAGGAGCTAGGGACTAGGAGCTAGGGATTAGGGACTAGGGGTTGACGTGTCGGCAGAGCGAGGCGATCTGTGTGATGCAGCTGGTGACAGCGGGGGGGACAGGCTGGGTGGTCTCTCCTCGCCATGACGCCAGCGCAGCCAGAGCCTCCTTGGGGTTGCTAGGCGACAGGTCGTAGACAGTGTAGACAGCTGCCAGCTGGACCTCCCAGGGAACACCTGGAAATGACATCACAGAGACTCATTGGTTGGCCCATCTGTCCAATACAGACACAGATCTGCCCAGTCTCATCTGAGCAGAATTACTTTTTGTTTTTAAGCAGAAGAGTTAAGGTTTACAGGTACAGACATCCCACCCAGGAACTGAGGTCATCAGGAAACTAGACGTACAGCTCCTTCAGATAGTATTCAGACCCCTGGACTTTTTACACGTTAATGTTACATCCTTAACCTAAAATGGATTCAATTAAATACAAATATCCCCATAATGACAAAGCAAAAATAGGTTTAGACAATTTATTAAAAATAAAACAACAAAATACCTTACGAAAAGTTTGGACACCGACTCGTTCCAGAGTTTCTTTATTTTTTACTATTTTCTATTTTGTAGAATAATAGTAAAGACATCAAAACTATGAAATAACACGTATGGAATAATAAATAAAAAAAAGTGATAAATCAAACATCTTCAAAAGTAGCCACCCTTTGCCTTGACAACTTTGCACAATCTTGGCATTCTCTCAACCAGCTTCACCTGGAATTATTTTCCAACAGTCTTGAAGGAGTTCCCACACACCAATTTGTAAGTCGCTCTGGATAAGAGCGTCTGCTAAATGACGTAAATGTAAATATGATGAGCACTTGTTGGCTGCTTTTCATTCACTCGGCGGTCCAACTCATCCCAAACCATCTCAAATTGGGTTGAGGTCGGGTGATTGTGAGCTCAGGTGCATCCTGTTTCCATTGATCATCCTTGAGATGTTCCTACAACTTGATTGGAGTCCACCTGTTCAATTGATTGGACATGATTTGGAAAGGCACACACCTGTCTATATGAGGTCCCACAGTTGACAGTGCATGTCGGAGCAAAAACCAAGCCATGAGGTCGAATTAAATTGTCCGTAGAGCTCCGAGACAGGATTGTGTCGAGGCACAGATCTGGGGAAGGGTACCAAAACATTTCAGCAGGTCCCCAAGTACACATTGGCCTCCATAATTCTTAAATGGAAGAAGATTGGAACCACCAAGACACTTCCTAGAGCTGGCCCCCTGGCCAAACTGAGCAATCGGGGTAGAAGGGCCTTGGTCAGGGAGGTGACCAAGAACCTGATGGTCACTGACAGAGCTCCTCTGTGGAGATGGGAGAACATTCCAGAAGGACAACCATCTCTGCAGCACTCCACCAATCAGGCCTTTATGGTAGAGTGGCAAGACGGAAGCCACTCCTCAGTAAAAGGCACATGACAGCCCACTTGGAGTTTGCCAAAAGGCACCCAAAGACTCTCACACCATGAGAAACAAGATTCTCTGGTCTGATGAAACCAAGATGAATCCCTTTGGCCTGAAAGCCAAGCGTCACGTCTGGGGGAAACCTGGCACCATCCCTACGGTGAAGCATGGTGGTGGCAGCATCATGCTGTGGGGATGTTTTTCCAGCGGCAGTGACTCAGAGACTAGTCAGGATCGAGGTTCACCTTCCAACAGGACAATGACCCTAAGCACACAGCCAAGACAATGCAGGAGTGGCTTCGGAGACAAGTCTCTGAATGTCCTTGAGTGGCCCTGCCAGAGTCTGGACTTGAACCCGAAATAACATCTTTGGAGAAACCTGAAAATAGCTGTGCAGCGACGCTCCCCATCCAACCTGACAGATCTTGAGAGGATCTGCAGAGAAGAATGGGAGAAACTCCCCAAATACATGTTAGCTAGTTAACATTGACCCTAGTCTGTTAGCTTTAGCTACCTGCAGATTCATACCACAGCTATGAACCTAGTTTGTTAGCTTTAGCTACCTGTAGATTAATACTACAGCTCTGACAATGTTTGTATTGGTAGTAGTACGAGTTGGGATTATGCCCGATCATAGTTTACATGTCTAAACAAAATTGTTCCTCAAATGTACTGTATGATAAACCATTTTCTAGCTCGGAGTCTCTCCTTTCATCCAATGTGAAAAAAAAAAAAATAAATACTATTTCAAATGTTTCTACATAAGACCGAATCGAGGCGATTGGTCACAGCCTATACTCAGCCAGGGGGCAGACCAATCATAAACCATTTTAAGACTGGGCGAAATACTAGTGGCAGGAAATATAATTTAAGGTTTGGTACGGAGAGTCCTCCTACTTCTTTCCCTCTTTTTTAAGCGGATTAATTTTTATCTGGGATCGTTTACCTTGTCGAATATACATTTAGAAACCACACTATGAATGTCATTCTAAATAGCCAGAAGGGAGAGACAAGGGAAGCATTAAACTACACACATTCAGCCCTGGGCAGTATATTCATCCTGACAAGGGAAGCATTAAACTACACACATTCAGCCCTGGGCAGTATATTCATCCTGACAAGGGAAGCATTAAACTACACACATTCAGCCCTGGGCAGTATATTCACCCTGACAAGGGAAGCATTAAACTACACACATTCAGCCCTGGGCAGTATATTCATCCCGACAAGGGAAGCATTAAACTACACACATTCAGCCCTGGGCAGTATATTCACCCTGACAAGGGAAGCATTAAACTACACACATTCAGCCCTGGGCAGTATATTCATCCCGACAAGGGAAGCATTAAACTACACACATTCAGCCCTGGGCAGTATATTCATCCCGACAAGGGAAGCTTTAAACTACACACATTCAGCCCTGAGCAGTATATTCACCCTGACAAGGGAAGCATTAAACTACACACATTCAGCCCTGGGCAGTATATTCATCCTGACAATAGATATTATTTTTTATTTATTTATCTGTTATTTTACCAGGTAAGTTGACTGAGAACATGTTCTCATTTACAGCAACGACCTGGGGAATAGTTACAGGGGAGAGGAGGAGGGGGGATGAATGAGCCAATTGGAAGCTGGGGATGATTAGGTGACCGTGATGGTCTGAGGGACAGATTGGGAATTTAGCCAGGACACCAGGGGTTAACACCCCTACTCTTACGATAAGCACCATGGGATCTTTAATGACCTCAGAGCATCAGGAGACCCGTTTAACATCCCATCCGAAAGACGGCACCCTACACAGGGCAATGTCCCCAATCACTGCCCTGGGGCGTTGGGATATTGTTTAGACCAGAGGAAAGAGCACCTCCTACTGGCCCCTCCAACACCACTTCCAGCAGCATCTGGTCTCCCATCCAGGGACTGACCAGGACCAACCCTGCTTAGCTTCAGAAGCAAGTCAGCAGTGGGATTCAGGGTGGTAACGCTGCTGGTTAAAGCAACTAGGATGTTAACCCACCGGAGTAGAATGACTGATGAAATACAGACGAACCATTTCAGAAGCTTTACAGTAGATTACCTTCTGACCGGCCGTGTCTGGCGAAGGTGTTGATGACCCTGGAGATGTTCTTCACAGACCAGCCACATCCCTCCTTAATTCCCAGCTGCCCGAGGCGCCCTGACGAGGTGGTTCTCATGGTTACACTTCAATGGTCAGTACAAATATATATATATATATATATATATATATATATATATAAAAAGTGTTTCATGAAACAATTATACACAAACAAACACCACCCACCTATGAGTCTGAGGATCGCAGCCACAGTAACATCCTGGATGGGAGTCTGTCTCGATCTGGGCTGAGTCACCCAGGAGTTCATCACCGGCCACAGCTCTTTACTTTAAAAACAGGACAACAAAGAACTAAACACCTGAGGCCATGATGGTTAATACACTCCAACATACTGTATCTACTGTCTTCAGTCTGTCATGTTGTCTCCATGTCCACTGCAGTGTGCTAGCCTATGCTAATCGCTAGCCTATGCTAATCGCTAGCCCACGCTAATCGCCAGCCCACGCTAATCGCCAGCCCAGGCTAATCGCCAGCCCAGGCTAATCGCCAGCCCAGGCTAATCGCCAGCCCAGGCTAATCGCCAGCCCAGGCTAATCGCCAGCCCACGCTAATCGCTAGCCCACGAATCGAGTATGAGCCTATGCTAATCGCCAGCCTATGCTAATCGCTAGCCTATGCTAATCGCTAGCCATGTTAAAAGATGTACTATGCAGAAATCTCTCCGCCATTTTCTGGTTGCTCAAATTCTAAGTTTGCCTGTTTATGTGACTAAAACAGCAGTGTAGAGAATCATTGTACCATGTAAATCCCTGTATCTTTTCTATAACCATATTTTCCGTAACTGTTTACAGCTGGTGTACAAAACCGAAAGTAAAAAGACACAAAAAAAGGAAACTTAAGACCGGAAGCATAGAAATAGTGACATAGAACAGATCTACCTCTTCTTAGACTGGCTTTCAATGAGAATGACAGATCTATAACTCACATTTTTATGTGAATTTGGTGAGGTCACCTAAAAAGTGACATCTGCAGTCTAAGTCAAATGGGGCTAACTGGCTGAGTTGGCTACATAAATTATCTAACCATCTTCAACGCTTAACAAAATCATTTTTAGGTCGTCCCCCCCCCCAACACGCTATCTAGCTAGATGAATATTTAGCTGGATGGTCATAATGACATTAAAGAGTTTGCTAAATGTATGCATTTGGTTTTGTCTTCATTGTTTTGTTTCGCGGTGAATTTCAGTCCAGCTGTGGCAGTCAACACCAACCAACAGCAGACCTGCTTTGTACCTCAGTAGGTTGTCATGGGTCCACTTCCAGTGTGTATGAGAGCAGAGCAGCTCCAGGGTGAAGACGCGTTGCCAGGCAACAGGGTTCAGGTCCTCTCCATGTCGCGGGTGTTTCTGGAAGGTCATCTCGGCGGCGTCTCCTGACCGACGTCAACGTGCTGGACACCAACTGATCCACGTCACTAGGAGGACTCTGGGGGACGCAGACGTGACACGAAGTCAAAACTGATGTTACGCCAAGCTTCACAATACACATAACAGGAAAATGGACAGGCCTTCTCAGTGACAGAATACGGACAACTCTTCCCCTCTTGTTAATCGATAAAAAAAAAAAAAGGTGGAGACCAATAGACAAGCGTAGATCCCCGTAACCGCAGACCAAGATTATAAAAGATACCGTACCTTCTCCCATCCCAGGTAAGCAGTCAGGCAGTGGAGCACCTCTCCTTGAGCTTTGACCTTGGTGACCGTGTGGATGGCCTGGCACACTACAGTCCTGCAGGATACCACGTTGGGCCACGTGGTCACCATGAACAGAACCAGCTTGGCTGACTCAGGGAAATCTGTGGGGGGGAGAACACGAACAGAAACAAAGTTACCTTCTCTAAGGATGTGCTGTAGGCCAGGATGTGTTTTAACCCCATCATAGCACTGAGACTGCACTTGTGAAGGTGGGATGACCTTTTAATGACGTCAGACCGAGGCTCTGCATGTGTCCTGTGCTCTAGATCTTAGTGCCGCTTTTGATACCATCGATCACCACATTCTTTTGGAGAGATTGGAAACCCAAATTGGTCTACACGGACAAGTTCTGGCCTGGTTTAGATCTTATCTGTCGGAAAGATATCAGTTTGTCTCTGTGAATGGTTTATCCTATCAAATCAATTGTAAATTTCGGTGTTCCTCGAGTTCCGTTTTGCCACTCTTGTTTTCACTATATATTTTACCTCTTTGGGGATGTCATTCGAAAACATAATGTTAAATTTCACTGCTATACAGACGACACACAGCTGTACATTTCAATGAAACATAGGTAAAGCCCCAAAATCTGCCCCCCGCTAGAAGCACTGTGTTTCGGACATAAAGCAAGTGGATCGCTGCAAACTTTCCTACTTTTGCTCGGGACAAAACAGAGATGCTTGTTCTAGGTCCCGATGACAAAAAGAGAATCTTCTGTTGAATCACAACTAATTAATCTGGGTGGTTTGTACAGTGGGTCTCAAATAAAACTGTGAAGGACATACGGCGTTACTCTGGACCCTGATCTCTCTTTTTAAAGAACATATCAAGACTGTTTCAAGGACATTTTTTCCATCCTTAACGGTGCAAAAATCAGAAATTTTCTGTCCAAAAATGGCGCAGAAAATTAATCCATAGCTTTTGTTACTTCTATGCTGGACTACTGCAATGCTCTACTTTTCCGGCTACCGGATAAGCATAAATAAACCTCAGTTAGTGCTAATATTTGACTGCTAGAATCCTGACTAGAACCAAAAGATTAAATCGCATATTACTCCAGTGTTAGCCTCCCTACACTGGCTTCCTGTTCAAAACAGGGGCTGATTTCAAGGTTTTACTGCTAACCTACAAAGCATTACATGGGCTTGCTCCTACTATCTTTCCGATTTGGTCCTGCCGTACACTTTTACCTACACGTGCGCTCACGGTCACAAAGGCATGAGCCTCCTAATTGGCCCTAGAATTTCTAAACAAGCGGCTGGCTGGGTAGGGCTTTCTCCTTGGGGCTCTATTTTTATGGAATGGTCTGCCCTACCAATGTGAGAGGCGGATAACTCAGTCTCAACCTTTAAGTCTTTACTGAAGGCTTATCTCTTCAATGTAGGTCCTATGATTAAGTATGTAGTCTGGCCCAGGGTGTGAAGGTGAGCTGAAAGGCTGGAGAGCGAGCAGCCCTTACGCTCTCTGCCTTGCCGGTTGCATCTGTTCATCATTGCCTCTAACCACAGGGCTGGTCACTGGCCTACTGGTGTTCTTCTGTGCATGCCGACCATGGGAGTGCGATCACTTGAGTGGTTGAGTCATACTGATGGACCCTTCAGTTTCTGTTGTGCCCTTAGGGTTGTGCCAGAGGTGTGGCTATTTGCCTTTCTAAGGACGGTAAGTTGTGTGTTGGAGAATCCTCTGGGTGTGGGGATTGTGCTACATTTGGCTTAAGCTGAGGTGGGGATTATATCCTGCCTTTGGCGCTGCCAGGGGTATTCGTCGGATGAGGCCTGATGTCTTCCTAATCCCTCCTGTCTCAGCCTCGAGTATTTATGCTGCAGTGGATTGTAATGTTCGGGGGATGTCAGTCTGTTACATCCTGGGGAATATTTCTCTTGTCTTTATTCGGTGTCTGTGTGTATTTAAGTATGCTCTCTCTAATTCTCTCTTTCTCTCTTTCTGTCTTTCTCTCGGAGGACCTGAGCCCTAGGACCCTTGCCTCTGGACTACAGGAATTATGACTCCTTGCTGTCCCCAGTCCACCTGGCCGTGCTGCTGCTCCGGTTTAACTATTCTGCCTGCGGCTTGGAACCCTGACCTATTACGGAGTGCTTTGCTTGCACCTAACCACCTTCTACTATGATTATTATTATTTGACCCTGGTCATTTATGAACATTTTATTTGGCCATGTTCTGGTATTCATTATCACAACAGCCGGAAGAGGACCTGTGCCACCCCCATAAGTTCACCCTCTAGGCTTGGTTTTTAGCTTAGGGAGTTTTGCCTAGGAGTTTCTTGGCATGTTTCTTTTTCGGCTGGGTTTCTGTGCAGCACTTTTGAGAATATCAGCTGATGTCGCGAAGGGCTTATAAAAATAAATTTGATTTGAGATTTTGAAATTTGATGTGTTACCTTCTCTAAGGACGCTGTAGGCCAGGATGTGTTACCTTCTCTAAGGACGCTGTAGGCCAGGATGTGCTACCTTCTCTAAGGACGCTGTAGGCCAGGATATGTTACCTTCTCTAAGGATGCTGTAGGCCAGGATATGTGCTCTGTCCCAGTCCCTCCTCTGTCGGCACAGAGCAGTGTAGACTCTGACCAGAGCCTGGAGGTGAGACCCAGGCAGCTCAGTCCTCTCAGTCTTCAGCTTAGTCAGCATCACCGACATCAGATCATCTGCCAGAGGCTGACAAGTCACAGGAAAACCATGTACCAAGGATTCACAGGAGAGCCATGTACCAAGGATTCACAGGACAGCCGTGTACCAAGGATTCACAGGACAGCCGTGTACCAAGGATTCACAGGACAGCCGTGTACCAAGGATTCACAGGACAACCGTGTACCAAGGATTCACAGGACAACCGTGTACCAAGGATTCACAGGACAACCATGTAAGAGGCGTTCACGTCTACAAATTAAAGGGATACTTTAGGATCTCTGCTAGCAGATACCATAGACTTCTAGTCATTGTGCTAACGCTAGTTAGCAATTGTGCTAGAGCTAGTTAGCAACTACGTTCAAACTGCACGGAGACATAAAAATGGTTCATCCGACTCTGGGGAAGTAGATAAAAGGGTCTCGTTGCCAAAATCCAGAAGCATGCCTTTAAAAGATACTAAGGCAAATATGCTACGTAGACTACTAGGCAAAGCTGTACGTGACTAACCTGATTCTACGTAGACTACTAGGCAAAGCTGTACGTGACTAACCTGATTCTACGTAGACTACTAGGCAAAGCTGTACGTGACTAACCTGATTCTACGTAGACTACTAGGCAAAGCTGTACGTGACTAACCTGATTCTACGTAGACTACTAGGCAAAGCTGTACGTGACTAACCTGATTCCACGTAGACTACTAGGCAAAGCTGTACGTGACTAACCTGATTCTACGTAGACTACTAGGCAAAGCTGTACGTGACTAACCTGATTCTACGTAGACTACTAGGCAAAGCTGTACGTGACTAACCTGATTCTACGTAGACTACTAGGCAAAGCTGTACGTGACTAACCTGATTCTACGTAGACTACTAGGCAAAAGCTGTACGTGACTAACCTGATTCTACGTAGACTACTAGGCAGAGCTGTACGTCACTAACCTGATTCTACGTGAGACTACTAGGCAAAAGCTGTACGTGACTAACCTGATTCTCACGTGACTACTAGGCAAAGCTGTACTGAGTTCACTAGACACAGGCAAAGCTGTCGACTAACCTGATTCTACGCAGACTACTAGGCAAAAGCTGTAACGTGACTAACCTGATTCTCACGTAGACTACTAGGCAAAGCTGTACGTGACTAACCTGATTCTCGAGACTCTAGGCAAAGCTGTACGTGACTAACCTGATTCTACGTAGACTACTAGGCAAAGCTGTACGTGACTAACCTGATTCTACGTAGACTACTAGGCAAAGCTGTACGTGACTAACCTGATTCTACGTAGACTACTAGGCAAAGCTGTACGTGACTAACCTGATTCTACGTAGACTACTAGGCAGAGCTGTACGTCACTAACCTGATTGTTTGAGAACTCAGAGAGGACCTCCTTCTCCTCATCCCGTAACACAGGCTTCCTAGACAGATTCCCAACAAACAGGTGACTCTTGATGACAGGCAACAGGTCAAAACACTGGGCTTCTATCTTCTCTAAGGCCTGGGATATGGAGGCGTCGGCTGCTGGTTTCCCAACCAGTTTCTCCTTCTCTGTAGGCTGTGAAGAACTCCCATGTTGAGGTGTCCTGAGTAGTGGGTCGGGACTGGCTGATGTCGTGGAGGATATCCCCTTAGCAGCAGGGCCGGCCGTCGCCCCAGCAGGGCCGGCCGTCGCCCCAGCAGGGCCGGGGGAGCAGTTATCCAGCCTCAGCCTTTTGGCACTCTTTGGTAGAAGCATGTTGACTCCACTTCGCTTCCCTCTTTGTTCTGTTTTGGTGAAAGCCGTGGACGAGGAGTTGATGGTTTTGAAGCCAGATACCTGACTGACTGAGCTGGAGGGTGTAGTCCCCGTCTCAGCAGCAGACATACAGATGTTTCCTCGGAGGATACCGAGAGTCCAGGCACGGGCAGACAGTTCTGGATACATGCTGTCTAGAATCCTCATGGAGTTCTCCTGGGCGGGACTAGTGGAGGAAGAGGAAGGGCTGAAGGCAGGAAGTCTCCCTGGAACAGGAAGGGCGTGTTTAGGAGTGGCTGAACCAAACTGTAGTGGCGAGGAAGGAGCGGTTCGAGACGGGGAGCTCAACATCTGACCATCAGGTGCTGTTTGGGACCCCAGAGGGGAAACAGGTCTTTCCATTGGTGAGGGAAAGGACAGTTTACCAATCACCTGTCTTGGATTAGCAGGTTTTACCGGTCTCGGAGGAGTTACAGTGAGAGGCATCAGAAGAGGAGGTAGTGGAGGACCCATTTCAAAGCGAACCTTCCCAATAGGAATTTTCCCTGTAGGTTCTGGGAAGTGGCCCACAGGCAAGGCTGCTGGCCTGATCCCTTCCCTCATGTCAGGGCTGAGTCTTTCAATAATAACTTTACATGAAAGGGTGGCCGTTTGCTGGCCGTCCCTGGGGGCCGCGCCGTCTTTCCCTGAGCTCGTTTGGACTGCGTTTGATCTAACAAGACTCTTCCTGACACGCCCACTTCTAATACTGATCATCTCAGTCTGGGCATTTCCACGTAGTTTCTCAGACCCTTCATCCGTCAGCTGGGACTCCGACCTCGACTCAGAGATGCAGTCGGTGGTTGTAGGATGCTTACGGTCAGCTTTCATATCCTGGTGTTGAAGAACATGGACCGGGCGATCACAATCTTTCAGCATCCCGTTGTTCAAAAGCTCCTCACTCTTTAACTCTGCAGGAGACGGTGGACTCCTAACATCTGACCCCGGGTCTTCAGCATCTTTCTTTCCATTCATCCTCTTCGGTTGTGTACCAGATCTCAGGAGCTTCACGTTCACCACAGGGGAAAGACATATGGGACTATGTAACCTCTTGCATAGTGTATGGTTTGTGCTACTCTGAGCATTGGGTTTTGTTGCCTGGATGTCTTCATGGACTTCAGATGTTGTAGTACACATCTCTACATTCTTTACAGAGCTCATTAAACTGGCAGGAGAGATGTGGACACCAGATTTTGGCAGAGGTGCCAGAGACTTCCGTTTAAATGATGATGATGATTCCTCTGCCCCAGATGAATGGACCGTGATGACTTTTGATACCATACCTACATCTGTCAGTCCTTCTGTCTGACGACTGGGGAGACCAGTCCTTCTGTCGGACGACTGGGGAGACCAGTCCTTCTGTCGGACGACTGGGGAGACCAGTCCTTCTGTCGGACGACTGGGGAGACCAGTCCTTCTGTCGGACGACTGGGGAGACCAGTCCTTCTGTCGGACGACTGGGGAGACCAGTCCTTCTGTCGGACGACTGGGGAGACCAGTACATCACGAACCGGTTTCCAAGAGAAACCCCCTTCTTGGTCTTTATCCGATTCCTGGCCTGTAAACAACTCGTGTTGTTTACGGAGACCTGCTCGAGGAGCTGCTTTCGGATCAGTTGTGTTACATTGAGTTTTAGGAGCCCATTCACTCAGTTGGTCCGGACCAGTCAGCGTCTCAGCAGAACATTCTACCAGAGAACTGGGTTCCAGCTGTTTAGTGGTGGGAGTTTGAGACACGCTGGCCTCTCCCGTATGATCTTTAATTCCTTCTACTTCGTCCGAGTCCCCATGGTCGATGCTCTGACCCTCCAAGACACATCCTTTATAACATGGGTTAGTCTCAACATCCATTGCTGTCATGTCTGGTGAGGAGTCCTGCACTTGTTCTCCTTGTGTCTGGGTGAGTGAGGTCCGAACGGTGCCGGTACGGACAGAGGTGTTGCCCGGAGGATCCGCTGAGCTTGGGAGACACTCTGTGGCTTTGGTAAAGGACGGTAGATCAATAGAGGAGGTTTGAGTCTCTCCTGATGGGGATTGGATGGTTTTAGCAGCTGGTTCTACCTGCATGTCTTCCTGTTCACAGACAGACACACTGTTCCTCTCTTTCTCTCCTGACGTCCCCGTGGACAGATCAGGGCTTTCTCTCAGAGTATAATTAGTGTTGTCTGAGACGGGGCTTTCTCTCAGAGTATAATTAGTGTTGTCTGAGACGGGGCTTTCTCTCAGAGTATAATTAGTGTTGTCTGATGGTAGTTCCACTGAGGAGTCTGCAGGTTGTTGTCCTGCCAACACAAGAGCCATCTGATTGGCTGGTCCAGGTTGCTGTCCTGCTGTCTGATTGGCTGGTCCTGTAGTGTAGACAGAGTGGTTTCTGTTCTCTAGAGGAGATCTGGTCTCTCCTGACTCCAAGACATCATCCAACCTCTCCTGAGCTGAGGAGCAGGCTAAGGGGGAGAGGACAGGAGGCAGCGGCTTGAACCAGTCCAGGATCTCCTCAACTGATCTACTATGTTTATGGCCTGGCGGGTCACCGTTCCTGCTGGGTCCGTGGCCTGGCGGGTCAATGTTCCTGCTGGGTCCGTGGCCTGGCGGGTCACCGTTGCTGCTGGGTCCGTGGCCTGGCGGGTCACCGTTCCTGCTGGGTCCGTGGCCTGCGGGTCAGTTCCTGCTGGCCGGGCCGGCGGGTCACCGTTCCTGCTGGGTCCGTGGCCTGGCGGGTCACCGTTCCTGCTGGGTCCGTGGCCTGGCGGGTCACCGTTCCTGCTGGGTCCGTGGCCTGGCGGGTCACCGTTCCTGCTGGGTCCGTGGCCTGGCGGGTCACCGTTCCTGCTGGGTCCGTGGCCTGGCGGGTCACTGTTCGTGCTGGGTCCGTGGCCTGGCGGGTCACCGTTCCTGCTGGGTCCGGCGGTCATGCTGGGTCCGGGGCCTGGCGGGTCACCGTCAGGTCTGTGGGGTTCAACTATGCTGCTGTCCTGTAGGTGCTCCTTTAACTGCTGTTTTCTCCTGGCTGTGAGAGAGAGAGACACAGAGAGAGACAGAGAGAGAGAGAGACAGAGAGAGAGACAGAGAGCGAGACAGAGACAGAGAGAGCGACAGAGACAGAGAGAGCGACAGAGACAGAGAGCGCGACAGAGACAGAGAGAGCGACGAGAGAGAGAGAGAGAGAGAGACAGAGAGAGAGAGCGACAGAGAGAGAGAGCGAGAGACAGAGAGAGAGAGAGAGACAGAGAGAGAGAGCGAGACAGAGAGAGAGAGACGAGACAGAGAGAGAGACAGAGAGAGAGAGACAGACAGAGAGAGAGAGACAGAGAGAGAGAGACAGACAGAGAGACAGAGAGAGATATAATGATGTTCTGGTCTGTTGTAACAAGGGGAGGTCCATTAAATCATATGACATCATCACAATGCGTCCTGAATACATACCAGGGAGGTGTGATGAGGGAGGAGCTACACACACCCACAGATCCTCCAGCAGCCTCTGGACCTTCTCTGTAAAACACACCACCGTATCAACACCGTGACGACTTAGGCACTACACCCCACCGTATCAACACCGTGACGACTAGGTACTACACCCCACCGTATCAACACCGTGACGACTGTAGGTACTACACCCCACCGTATCAACACCGTGACGACTGTAGGTACTACACCCCACCGTATCAACACCGTGACGACTAGGTACTACACCCCGCCGTATCAACACCGTGACGACTAGGTACTACACCCCGCCGTATCAACACCGTGACGACTGTAGGTACTACACCCCACAGTATCAACACCGTGACGACTGTAGGTACTACACCCCACCGTATCAACACCGTGACGACTGTAGGTACTACACCCCACCGTATCAACACCGTGACGACTGTAGGTACTACACCCCACCGTATCAACACCGTGACGACTGTAGGTACTACACCCCGCCGTATCAACACCGTGACGACTAGGTACTACACCCCACCGTATCAACACCGTGACGACTGTAGGTACTACACCCCACCGTATCAACACCGTGACGACTGTAGGTACTACACCCCACCGTATCAACACCGTGACGACTGTAGGTACTACACCCCACCGTATCAACACCGTGACGACTGTAGGTACTACACCCCACCGTATCAACACCGTGACGACTGTAGGTACTACACCCCACCGTATCAACACCGTGACGACTAGGTACTACACCCCACCGTATCAACACCGTGACGACTGTAGGTACTACACCCCACCGTATCAACACCGTGACGACTGTAGGTACTACACCCCACCGTATCAACACCGTGACGACTGTAGGTACTACACCCCACCGTATCAACACCGTGACGACTGTAGGTACTACACCCCACCGTATCAACACCGTGACGACTGTAGGTACTACACCCCACCGTATCAACACCGTGACGACTGTAGGTACTACACCCCACCGTATCAACACCGTGACGACTGTAGGCACTACACCCCACCGTATCAACACCGTGACGACTAGGTACTACACCCCACCGTATCAACACCGTGACGACTGTAGGCACTACATTTAACCAGGAATGTCAGTTAAGAACTAATTCTTATTTACAATGACGGCCTACCGGGGAACAGTGGGTTAACTGCCTTGTTCAGGGGGCAGAACGACAGATTTGTACCTTGTCAGCCTAGGGATTCAATTTAGCAACCTTTGGGTTACTGGCCCAACGATGTAAACACTAGGCGACCTGCCGCCACAAAGGTACTAGTGTGGGGTATTATTAACCTGTTATGGATAGGGGGCAGTATTTTCACGGCCGGATAAAAAACGTACCCGATTTAATCTGATTATTACTCCTGCCCAGAAACTAGAATATGCATATAATTATTAGCTTTGGATAGAAAACACTCCAAAGTTTCTAAAACTGTTTGAATGGTGTCTGTGAGTATAACAGAACTCATATGGCAGGCCAAAACCTGAGAAGATTCCATACAGGAAGTGCCCTGTCTGACCATTTCTTGGCCTTCTTGATCATCTCTATCCAATACAAGGGATCTCTGCTGTTACATGACACTTCCTACGGCTCCCATAGGCTCTCAGAAGGCGGCAAAAAGCTGAATCGTGGCTTTGCAGGCCCTGGCTGAAAAACATTCGCGCGTTTGGATAGTGGTCGGTCAGAGTACTATGAGACTGAGGCGCGTGCACCGAGACGACCCCATGTTTTTATTCTTTCGTCTTTGAACGTAAACAACGACTCCCGGTCGGAATATTATCGCTTTTTACGAGAAAAATAGCATAAAAATGTATTTTAAACAGCGGTTGACATGCTTCGAAGTACGGTAATGGAATATTTTGACATTTTTTGTCACGAAACGCGTCGGGCGCGTAACCCTTCATCACCCTTGGATAGTGTCTTGAACGCACGAACAAAACGCCACTATTTGGATATACCTATGGATTATTTTGAACCAAACCAACATTTGTTATTGAAGTAGAAGTCCTGGGAGTGCATTCTGACGAAGAACAGCAAAGGTAATCAAACTTTTCTAATAGTAAATCGGAGTTTGGTGAGGGTCAAACTTGGTGGGGGTCAAAATAGCTAGCCATGATGGCCGGGCTATCTACTCAGAATATTGCAAAATGTGCTTTCACCGAAAAGCTATCTTAAAATCGGACATAGCGAAGTGCATAAAGGAGTTCTGTATCTATAATTCTTAAAATAATTGTTATGTTTTTTGTTAACGTTTATCGTGAGTAATT
This sequence comes from Salmo salar, assembly GCF_905237065.1. NCBI lineage: Eukaryota > Metazoa > Chordata > Actinopteri > Salmoniformes > Salmonidae > Salmo > Salmo salar. The sequence goes on from NW_025547815.1 coordinate 138,270, forward strand.
TAGTAAATTCACCGGAAGTGTTCGGTGGGAATGCTAGTTCTGAACGTCACATGCTAATGTAAAAAGCTGGTTTTTGATATAAATATGAACTTGATTGAACAAAACATGCATGTATTGTATAACATAATGTCCTAGGGTTGTCATCTGATGAAGATCATCAAAGGTTAGTGCTGCATTTAGCTGTGGTTTTGTTTTTTGTGACATTATATGCTAGCTTGAAAAATGGGTGTCTGATTATTTCTGGCTGGGTACTCTGCTGACATAATCTAATGTTTTGCTTTCGCTGTAAAGCCTTTTTGAAATCGGACAGTGTGGTTAGATAAAGGAGAGTCTTGTCTTTAAAATGGTGTAAAATAGTAATATGTTTGAAAAATGGAAGTTTTTGTATTTTTGAGGAATTTGTAATTCGCGCCACGCCTATCATTGGATATTGGAGCAGGTGTTCCGCTAGCGGCACATCTAGATGTATTAACTTGGGTTATAGTGCAGTAAAAACATACCTCTATCCACCTTTGTTTCTTCAGGTGCCGTTGCTTGAGTTGATGTGCTCTTTAATACTAAACAAAGACATGATTGGACTTAATTAACAAACGCTGTGATATTACTACTGCTACTACTATTATTACTACTACTATTAATACCACCACTACTACTACTACTACTACTACTACTGCTACTATTAATACCGCTACTATTACTGCTACTGCTGCTGCTACTACTATTATTACTACTGCTACTACTACTACTAATACCGCTACTGTTACTGCTACTACTGCTACTACTACTGCTACTGCTACTATTAATACCGCTACTATTACTACTACTGCTACTGCTGCTGCTACTATTATTACTACTGCTACTACTACTACTATTAATACCGCTACTGTTACTACCACCACTACTACCACTGCTGCTGCTACTGCTACTACTGCTGCTACTGCTGCTGCTACTACTGTTGCTACTGCTACTACTGTTGCTACTACTACTACTGCAACTACTACTACTGCAACTACTGCTACTACCGCTGCTACTACTACTGTTGCCACCACTGCTACCGCTGCTGCTGCTACTACTGCTGCTACTGCTGCTGCTACTGCTGCTGCTGCTACCACCGCTGCTACTGCTGCTACTGCTACTGCTACTGCTGCTGCTGCTGCTGCTGCTACTGCTGCTACTGCTGCTACTGCTGCTACGTTGCTACTACTGCTACTGTTGCTACTACTGCTACTGTTGCTACTACCGCTACTGCTGCTGCTACTGCTACTACTGCTGCTACTGCTACTACTGCTGCTGCTACTGCTACTGCTGCTACTGCTACTGCTGCTGCTGCTACTACTGCTGCTACTGCTACTACCGCTGCTACTACTACTGCTACTGCTGCTACTACTCTGCTACTGCTACTGCTGCTACTACTGCTACTGTTGCTGCTGCTGCCACTGCTGCTACTGCTGCTACTACTGCTACTGCTGCTACTACTGCTACTGCTGCTACTGTTGCCACTGCTGCTACTGCTGACTACTACTGCTACTGCTACTACTGCCGCTACTGTTGCTACTGCTGCCGCTACTACTGCTACTGCTGCTGCTGCTACTGCTACTGCTGCTGCTGCTGCTACTGCTACTGTTGCTACTGCTGCCACCGCTACTGCTGCTACTGCTGCTACCGCTGCTAGCTGCTGCTGCTGCTGCAACAGCTGCTACCGCTGCCACTGCACGCTACCGCTACCCTGCGCTAGCAACTGCTGCCGCCGCTGCTACCGCACCGCTGCTGCTGCTGCCAACAGCAGCAGCAGCTGCTACCAGCAACTGCTGCTACCACTGCTACTGCTGCTGCTACCGCTGCTGCTGCTGCCCCGCCGCTGCCACCGCTGCTGCTACCGCTGCTGCTAGCTGCTACCGCTGCTGCTACTACTGCTGCTGCCACTGCTGCAACCGCTGCTGCTGCTACTGCTACTGCTGCTACTACTGCTGCTACTACTGCTGCTGCTACTGCTACTACTACTACTGCTGCTACTGCTACTACTGCTGCTACTGCTGCTACTAACAGCAGAGTTACCTTTATTCTTCTCCGTCTCCAGTTTCTGTAGTCGTTCCTGGAATAGAAAGAGGGTCCAATCAGACTGTTTCAAAACACTTTACAGTTAATACTACAGCCAATCAGACAGTCTCAAACACTCTACAACAGCGGTCACCAACCTTTTCTGAGTCAAGATCACCGAGTCAAAATGCAACAAGACTTAAGAAAAACGTAACCAATTAAAAACAGTTCTGTAGCAATGAGGTTTGAGCAGTCGGCTATAGGCCCAATACATTATCACTGCATATTGGCTATGCTCAGTAGGCCCAATACATTATCACTGCATATTGGCTGTAGGCCCAATACATTATCACTGCATATTGGCTATGCTCAGTAGGCCCAATACATTATCACTGCATATTGGCTATGCTCAGTAGGCCCAATACATTATCACTGCATATTGGCTATGCTCAGTAGTCCCAATACATTATCACTGCATATTGGCTATGCTCAGTAGGCCCAATACATTATCACTGCATATTGGCTAAGCTCAGTAGTCCCAATACATTATCACTGCATATTGGCTATGCTCAGTAGGACCAATACATTATCACTGCATATTGGCTATGCTCAGTAGGCCCAATACATTATCACTGCATATTGGCTATGCTCAGTAGTCCCAATACATTATCACTGCATATTGGCTATGCTCAGTAGGCCCAATACATTATCACTGCATAATGGCTATGCTCAGTAGGCCCAATACATTATCACTGCATATTGGCTATGCTCAGTAGTCCCAATACATTATCACTGCATATTGGCTATGCTCTGTAGGCCCAATACATTATCACTGCATTAATGGCTATGCTCAGTTCTTTAGGCCCAATAACATTATCACTGCATATTGGCTATGCTCAGTAGGGCCAATACATTATCACTGCATATTGGCTATGCTCAGGTAGGTCCAGATACATTATCACTGCATATTGGCTATGCTCAGTAGGCCCAATACATTATCACTGCATATTGGCTATGCTCAGTAGGCCCAATACATTATCACTGCATATTGGCTATGCTCAGTAGGCCCAATACATTATCACTGCATATTGGCTATGCTCAGAGGTAGGCCCAATACATTATCACTGCATATTGGCTATGCTCCAGTAGGCCCAATACATTATCACTGCATATTGGCTATGCTCAGTAGGCCCAATACATTATCACTGCATATTGGCTATGCTCAGTAGGCCCAATACATTATCACTGCATATTGGCTATGCTCGTGGCTAGGCCCAATACATTATCACTGCATATTGACTATGCTCAGTAGGCAGCCCCAATACATTATCACTGCATATTGGCTATGCTCAGTAGGCCCAATACATTATCACTGCATATTGGCTATGCTCAGTAGGCTGTAGGTCCAATACATTATCACTGCATATTGGCGTTATGCTCAGTGGCCCAATACATTATCACTGCATATTGGCTATGCTCAGTAGGCTTGGTCAATACATTATCACTGCATATTGGCTATGCTCAGTAGGCCCAATACATTATCACTGCATATTGGCTATGCTCAGTAGGCTTAGGTCCAATACATTATCACTGCATATTGGCTATGCTCAGTAGGCCCAATACATTATCACTGCATATTGGCTATGCTCAGTAGTCCAATACATTATCACTGCATATTGGCTATGCTCAGTAGGCCCAATACATTATCACTGCAATTGGCTATGTCAGTAGTCCCAATACATTATCACTGCATATTGGCTATGCTCAGTAGGCCCAATACATTATCACTGCATATTGGCTATGCTCAGTAGTCCCAATACATTATCACTGCATATTGGCTATGCTCAGTAGGTCCAATACATTATCACTGCATATTGGCTATGCTCAGTAGGCGCCAATACATTATCACTGCATATTGGCTATGCTCAGTAGTCCCAATACATTATCACTGCATATTGGCTATGTCAGTAGGCCCAATACATTATCACTGCATATTGGCTATGCTCAGTAGGCCCAATACATTATCACTGCATATTGGCTATGCTCAGTAGTCCCAATACATTATCACTGCATATTGGCTATGCTCAGTAGGCCCAATACGTTATCACTGCATATTGGCTGTGCTCGGTAGGCTGTAGGTCCAATACATTATCACTGCATATTGGCTATGCTCAGTAGGCCCAATACATTATCACTGCATATTGTCTATGCTCCAGTAGTGCCCAATACATTATCACTGCATATTGTCTATGCCAGTAGTCCCAATACATTATCACTGCATATTGGCTATGCTCAGTAGTCCCAATACATTATCACTGCATATTGGCTATGCTCAGTAGGTAGCCCAATACATTATCACTGCATATTGGCTATGCTCAGTAGGCCCAATACATTATCACTGCATATTGGCTATGCTCAGTAGGCCCAATACATTATCACTGCATATTGGCTATGCTCAGTAGGTCCAATCATTATCACTGCATATTGTCTATGCTCAGTAGGCCCAATACATTATCACTGCATATTGTCTATGCTCGGGTAGGTCCAATACATTATCACTGCATATTGGCTATGCTCAGTAGTCCCAATACATTATCACTGCATATTGGCTATGCTCAGTGAGGCCCAATACATTATCACTGCATATTGGCTAGTTGCTCAGTAGTCCCAATACATTATCACTGCATATTGGCTATGCTCAGTAGGCCCAATACATTATCACTGCATATTGGTTATGCTCAGTAGAAGGTCCAATACATTATCACCGCATATTGGCTAGTGCTTCAGTAGGCCCAATACATTATCACTGCATATTGGCTATGCTCAGTAGGCCCAATACATTATCACTGCATATTGGCTATGCTCAGTAGGCCCCAATACATTATCACTGCATATTGGCTATGCTCAGTAGGCCCAATACATTATCACTGCATATTGGCTATGCTCAGTAGGCCCAATACATTATCACTGCATATTGGCTATGCTCAGTAGGCCCAATACATTATCACTGCATATTGGCTATGCTCAGTAGGCCCAATACATTATCACTGCATATTGGCTATGCTCAGTAGGCGTCCCAATACATTATCACTGCATATTGGCTATGCTCAGTAGGCCCAATACATTATCACTGCATATTGGCTATGCTCAGTAGGCCCAATACATTATCACTGCATATTGGCTATGCTCAGTCGGCTATAGGCCCAATACATTATCACTGCATATTGGCTATGCTCAGGGTAGGCCCAATACATTATCACTGCATATTGGCTATGCTCAGTAGGCCCAATACATTATCATTGCATATTGGCTATGCTCAGTAGGCCCAATACATTATCACTGCATATTGGCTATGCTCAGTAGGCCCAATACATTATCACTGCATATTGGCTATGCTCAGTGAGGCCCAATACATTATCACTGCATATTGGCTATGCTCAGTAGGCTAAGGTCCAATACATTATCACTGCATATTGGCTATGCTCAGTAGGCCCAATACATTATCACTGCATATTGGCTATGCTCAGTAGTCCCAATACATTATCACTGCATATTGGCTATGCTCAGTAGTCCCAATACATTATCACTGCATATTGGCTATGCTCAGTAGGCCCAATACATTATCACTGCATATTGGCTATGCTCAGTAGGCTGGCCAATACATTATCACTGCATATTGGCTATGCTCAGTAGGTCCAATACATTATCACTGCATATTGGCTATGCTCAGTAGGCCCAATACATTATCACTGCATATTGGCTATGCTCAGTAGGCCCAATACATTATCACTGCATATTGTCTATGCTCAGTAGTCTGTAGGTCCAATACATTATCACTGCATATTGGCTATGCTCAGTAGGCCCAATACATTATCACTGCATATTGTCTATGCTCAGTAGTCCCAATACATTATCACTGCATATTGTCTATGCTCAGTAGTCCCAATACATTATCACTGCATATTGTCTATGCTCAGTAGTCCCAATACATTATCACTGCATATTGGCTATGCTCAGTAGTCCCAATACATTATCACTGCATATTGGCTATGCTCAGTAGTCCCAATACATTATCACTGCATATTGGCTATGCTCAGTAGGCTATAGGTCCAATACATTATCACTGCATATTGGCTATGCTCAGTAGTCCCAATACATTATCACTGCATATTGGCTATGCTCAGTAGGTCCAATACATTATCACTGCATATTGTCTATGCTCAGTAGTCCCAATACATTATCACTGCATATTGTCCATGCTCAGTAGTCTGTAGGTCCAATACATTATCACTGCATATTGGCTATGCTCAGTAGGCCCAATACATTATCACTGCATATTGTCTATGCTCAGTAGTCCCAATACATTATCACTGCATATTGTCTATGCTCAGTAGTCCCAATACATTATCACTGCATATTGTCTATGCTCAGTGGTCCCAATACATTATCACTGCATATTGGCTATGCTCAGTAGGCTATAGGCCCAATACATTATCACTGCATATTGGCTATGCTCAGTAGGCCCAATACATTATCACTGCATATTGGCTATGCTCAGTAGGCCCAATACATTATCACTGCATATTGGCTATGCTCAGTAGGTCCAATACATTATCACTGCATATTGTCTATGCTCAGTAGGCCCAATACATTATCACTGCATATTGGCTATGCTCAGTAGGTCCAATACATTATCACTGCATATTGTCTATGCTCAGTCGGCTGTAGGCCCAATACATTATCACTGCATATTGGCTATGGCACATTATCACTGCATATTGGCTATAGGCCCAATACATTATCACTGCATATTGGCTATGCTCAGTAGGCCCAATACATTATCACTGCATATTGGCTATGCTCAGTAGGTCCAACTAATGCTCAGTAGGCCAATACATTATCACTGCATATTGTCTATGCTCAGTAGTCTGTAGGTCCAATACATTATCACTGCATATTCGGCTATGCTCAGTAGGCCCAATACATTATCACTGCATATTGTCTATGCTCAGTAGTCCCAATACATTATCACTGCATATTGTCTATGCTCAGTAGTCCCAATACATTATCACTGTATATTGTCTATGCTCAGTAGTCCCAATACATTATCACTGCATATTGGCTATGCTCAGTAGGCTATAGGCCCAATACATTATCACTGCATATTGGCTATGCTCAGTAGGCCCAATACATTATCACTGCATATTGGCTATGCTCAGTAGGCCCAATACATTATCACTGCATATTGGCTATGCTCAGTAGGTCCAATACATTATCACTGCATATTGTCTATGCTCAGTAGGCCCAATACATTATCACTGCATATTGGCTATGCTCAGTAGGTCCAATACATTATCACTGCATATTGTCTATGCTCAGTCGGCTGTAGGCCCAATACATTATCACTGCATATTGGCTATGCTCAGTAGGCCCAATACATTATCACTGCATATTGGCTATAGGCCCAATACATTATCACTGCATATTGGCTATAGGCCCAATACATTATCACTGCATATTGGCTATGCTCAGTAGGCCCAATACATTATCACTGCATATTGGCTATAGGCCCAATACATTATCACTGCATATTGGCTATAGGCCCAATACATTATCACTGCATATTGGCTATGCTCAGTAGGCCCAATACATTATCACTGCATATTGGCTATGCTCAGTAGGCCCAATACATTATCACTGCATATTGTCTATGCTCAGTAGGCCCAATACATTATCACTGCATATTGGCTATGCTCAGTGTAGGCCCAATACATTATCACTGCATATTGTCTATGCTCAGTAGGCCCAATACATTATCACTGCATATTGGCTATGCTCAGTAGGCCCAATACATTATCACTGCATATTGGCTATGCTCAGTAGGCTATAGGCCCAATACATTATCACTGCATATTGTCTATGCTCAGTAGTCCCAATACATTATCACTGCATATTGGCTATGCTCAGTAGGCTATAGGCCCAATACATTATCACTGCATATTGTCTATGCTCAGTAGGCCCAATACATTATCACTGCATATTGTCTATGCTCAGTAGGCCCAATACATTATCACTGCATATTGGCTATGCTCAGTAGTCCCAATACATTATCACTGCATATTGGCTATGCTCAGTAGGCTATGGGCCCAATACATTATCACTGCATATTGTCTATGCTCAGTAGGCCCAATACATTATCACTGCATATTGTCTATGCTCAGTAGGCCCAATACATTATCACTGCATATTGGCTATGCTCAGTAGTCCCAATACATTATCACTGCATATTGGCTATGCTCAGTAGGCTATAGGTCCAATACATTATCACTGCATATTGGCTATGCTCAGTAGGCCCAATAATTATCTGCATATTGTCTATGCTCAGTAGGCCCAATACATTATCACTGCATATTGGCTATGCTCAGTAGGCCCAATACATTATCACTGCATATTGGCTATGCTCAGTAGGCCCAATACATTATCACTGCATATTGGCTATGCTCAGTAGGCCCAATACATTATCACTGCATATTGGCTATGCTCAGTAGGCCCAATACATTATCACTGCATATTGGCTATGCTCAGTAGGTCCAATACATTATCACTGCATATTGGCTATGCTCAGTAGGTGGCCAATACATTATCACTGCATATTGGCCATGCTCCGAGTAGGCTGTAGGCCCAAACATTATCACTGCATATTGTGTTATGCTCAGTAGTGGCCCAATACATTATCACTGCATATTGGCTATGCTCAGTAGGCCCAATACATTATCACTGCATATTGGCTATGCTCAGTAGGTCCAATACATTATCACTGCATATTGGCTATGCTCAGTAGGCCCAATACATTATCACTGCATATTGGCTATGCTCAGTAGGGTAGGCCCAATACATTATCACTGCATATTGGCTATGCTCAGAGGTCCAATACATTATCACTGCATATTGGCTATGCTCAGTAGGTCCAATACATTATCACTGCATATTGGCTATGCTCAGTAGGCCCAATACATTATCACTGCATATTGGCTATGCTCAGTAGGCCCAATACATTATCACTGCATATTGGCTATGCTCAGTAGGCCCAATACATTATCACTGCATATTGGCTATGCTCGTGTAGGCCCAATACATTATCACTGCATATTGGCTATGCTCAGTAGGCTTAGGTCCAATACATTACTCACTGCATATTGGCTATGCTCAGTAGGCCCAATACATTATCACTGCATATTGGCTATGCTCAGTAGGCCCAATACATTATCACTGCATATTGGCTATGCTCAGTAGGCTAAGGTCCAATACATTATCACTACATATTGGCTATGCTCAGTAGGCCCAATACATTATCACTGCATATTGGCTATGCTCAGTAGGCCCCAATACATTATCACTGCATATTGGCTATGCTCAGTAGGTTCCCAATACATTATCACTGCATATTGGCTATGCTCAGTAGGCCCAATACATTATCACTCGCATATTGGCTATGCTCAGTAGGCCCAATACATTATCACTGCATATTGGCTATGCTCAGTAGGCGAGGCCAATACATTATCACTGCATATTGGCTATGCTCAGTAGGCCCAATACATTATCACTGCATATTGGCTATGCTCAGTAGGTCCAATACATTATCTGCATATTGGCTATGCTCAGTAAGGCTAATACATTATCACTGCATATTGGCTATGCTCAGTAAATACATTATCACTACATATTGGCTATGCTCAGAGCCCAATACATTATCACTGCATATTGGCTATGCTCAGTAGGCCCAATACATTATCACTGCATATTGGCTATGCTCGGGGTAGGCCCAATACATTATCACTGCATATTGGCTATGCTCAGTAGGCCCAATACATTATCACTGCATATTGGCTATGCTCAGTAGGTCCAATACATTATCACTGCATATTGGCTATGCTCAGTAGGCCCAATACATTATCACTGCGACATTGGCTGTGCTCAGTGCCAATACATTATCACTGCATATTGGCTAAGTGCTCAGTAGTCCCAATACATTATCACTGCATATTGGCTATGCTCAGTAGGCCCAATACATTATCACTGCATATTGGCTATGCTTCAGTAGGCTGTAGGTCCAATACATTATCACTACATATTGGCTATGCCCGTAGGCCCAATACATTATCACTGCATATTGGCTATGCTCAGTAGGCCCAATACATTATCACTGCATATTGGCTATGTGCTCAGTGTGGTCCAATACATTATCACTGCATATTGGCTATGCTCAGTAGGCCCAATACATTATCACTGCAATATTGGCTATATGCTCAGTAGGCCCAATACATTATCACTGCATATTGGCTATGTCTCGGTAAATGGGCTATGGAGGCCCAATACATTATCACTGCATACTGCATATTGTTATGCTAGTAGGTCAATACATTATCAATGTGTATATTGGCTATGCTCAGTAGGCCCAATTACATTATCACTGCATATTGGCTATGTTCAGTAGGCCCAATCCATCGTACTG